>NW_028318221.1:3682500-3860000 GCF_062004578.1 Staurois parvus
AAGCACATTGAATGTGTGGATGGGGGAATCGGCCCTTGAACGAAAAAAAATGAATCATGTGTGGCAGCCTTAAAGTACTATGTTTGTTTTTTTTTCTTCACATCTAATGCCTAAAGACCTGTTCACCCTATGTGCAGTTACCTGCATTCAAGGACAAACACAGGTAACTACAATGACACACAGTAAACAATCACTTATGTGTGGTGTCACGTTCACACCAGAATATGGTGTTTGTCTGCATTCCAGAGCTGTGCTATAATATGCAACATTTGTGTATATAGCACTGCCCTGGATGGCCCTTCCTGTCACTCTGCGCTGCTGTGCAGTGATGTGCATAAGGTGTCACTTTGTGTACTTCACATAAAGTTCACTCAAAAATTAAAAAGTGAGCTGTGTGATGCAATAAAATGTGCACAGCACTGCCCCTCTGTCGCTCAGCTCGGCAGCTCAAAAAACTGGTACCTGCACACCGGTTTAGTGTGCATACAGCAGCATTTTAGGTTACAGGCTAGTGTGAATGGGCCCTTATGTGAAGTAATGATCTTTCATGTTATTATGCATAGTGTGTCTCCATTGCTTATATGCTTACACGCTTGTTAGGACCTCTGGCATGTTCGGGTCTGGTTTGGAAGCCGTACCCTTTTGTGTACCAGTGTTTTGCTGTGCTTCTATAAAGAGACAGAAAAACATATAACATGAATCCAGGAACACACTACAAACAAACAGCAACTGCCCAAACCTATAACTGGCCTTTGCAGCAAGAAGGAAAAGGAAGGGTGACGCATATCAAAAACACCAAAGAAAAATTCCCAGCTCAACTTACCAACCAGCCAGCAACCAAGCTAATTATCCTAACCGTTCACGTTAAAAACAGGGGTTTAGTTTGCACACATTTGCAAATACATGCGTAAGCTGCAGATGCTGTTCACGCCCCCCAGTCTTAACTGTATAAATTTTGAGAGCCTCCATAGTAGAAGTACATGTTTAATAATGGATAAATTTAGGGCAGGTATGCCAGGAGGGAGCCCACCTCTCCTTAAAGGCACAGGGGTGCACTGGACACCTAGCACATAGCACAATGGCAGCAAAGGTGTCCAGTGCATCCCCTCATCAATATATCAACAGTACAAACAAATAGCAACTGCCCCAACCTATAACTGGTCTTTGCAGCAAGGGGCGACATGGAAGGGCAACACACATCAAAAACAAGAACTTGCCGCAATGCACTGCAAAGATGTGAAGGTGATTTAAAACACAGAACGTGTTTGCATTTACAACAATTCCATTACATCACAATAAATGAACAGAAAGTTATAAGTATTTATTTATATTCACTTGTCCAGCACTTCATGTTCTGCTTTATTTTCCAGCAGTAGGTTGGGATTATCAGCCTATGTAGGGCCCAGTGATCACCTCCTGTCCCTGTGATCAGGACTGTGCAGCAGGCTGAATCCATTTATAGCTGGGAGCAGAGAGCTTTGATTATTTGAGTTGGTCACAGGTTGCTCTGATGTAAGTGTGCTATATTAAATTATTGTTTTATCGCACATTTTTGTGGCACCCTGCTCTTTTTTTTTTTTGCATGTCTTTGTGCTAACTTGCAGCTAATGTTTGCACAGTGTTGTAAGCAGTTAAAATACATGTCACCGGTTGCTTAGTTTACACTGTAATTGACAGTAGACACTCCTAATAATGATTGCTAACACAGGCAGTGACCTCAGTAGTGCCACTATACTCCCCCACAGCTACAGAAGCTGGATGGAGAACAGTTCCTAGGGGATTTTGGTGTCACCTAGCATTTCCAATTGGCTGCCGCTGCTAATCGACAAGAGTTTTCCAGCATGTCCTTTCAACAGAAGTCACTCTTAACTATTGACTTCTGTTGAACAGGGAGGGCCACACACAGATCAAAATTAGGCCAATCCCAGCAGAACTGGCCAAGTTTTGTTCCATCTATACCCAGCTTTAGTAAAAGGATATTGGCTTTTTCTTTTTCCCAAATTGTACACGTTTCTTTGCAGTTTAGGTCTCCTGCTTTTGTTTTGTATCACTCTGTTCAGAGGTTTATATACTGGATGCCATCTGTAATATTCATGGTTAGCCCTTTGGGAGGAGATTTCTCCAGGCTTATCTTCCTCCCTATTCTGGTAATTTCCCACTTAGCTTTTCATGTGTTCTGGAAGATGACTTGGGAAATCTAGAATTACTGACTAGGAATTATTTATTTCCAGAATTCTTCCTGCACTGCAGGATTCCACCTTTCTGTTCTATTTTTTATTTTTTTGCTTATGTATATGTTTTGCTTCATATTATGTCCTTTGACCATTGACCTGTTGAGCAGGACTTCGTTTTGAATGGGTTTTTGGATGAAGCATTTCTTGTTCCTGATAGACGAAGTGCCTATCTTTTTCATGTGCTGTCCTGGAAATAGAGTAACTGAATTTTTTTTTTTTGTAACAATCTTTGTTTGATCAGTGTACCCTTTACATTATTGCTGTGTAGCCATAGACACTTAGCACTACGCTTACTGACAACATAGTGATTGTTTCAAGCCTGTGTCGTGTTTTGCATAGCAAATCTTTTCCCAATGTCATGTCGATACATCACACGTTACCATGTGCAGCCTCTCCAACAATCCCTAGACTGCATCTTTTGAAACCGTATCATATGGTCTGCCTTTAGAAAAGAATTTTAAAGTGATTTTTAAGCTTTCTTTCATTAAAATAACAAACGTTCTATTTACCTGCTCTGTGCAATGGCATTGCACAGACCAGAATCTCCTCTTCTTAGGCCCCTTGCCATCAGTATTGGCTCCTCCCCTCCTCCAAGTGCCCATCTTAGGAAGCCGCTTGGGGACTTGCCCCCGAGCTGGGCTTTTTGTGTCTATTCAGACACACAGCCTGGCTCAACCTTCCCCCGCTCTTTGCTCACAGGTTTTGACAGACAACAGCGGGAGCCAAGCCTGAGAGGAGCTGCTGCAGATTTGCCCATTGCTGGAGGGGAGGCTACAGGGGGAGCTGCACGTAAAAGGTTTTTTACCTTAATGCAGAGAATGAATTAAGGTAAAACCATTGTTTTTACAATCATTTTTAAGCTACTTTGTAGTGTTTGAAGTAGATACATGTATCAAGGGCTTCTGTACTGAATGTTGTCTTTATTTTGGTGCCTTAAATTCTGCTTTAAGAAATTGTTTGTTTGGTCAAATCCATGTTATTCTAAATCTAACCAATTCTATGATTGCAGGCCTTGATGACTGGCACCATACCTGGGTTCATTGATATCGTCATGAACCTCAACTCTCAGGAACTGCAAGAAGACAATTTGATATGGCAGGCAAAGCAGGCAGGGAAAAGAATAATATTTTATGGTGATGATACTTGGATGAAACTTTTCCCCAAACAGTTTGTGGAGTATGATGGAACAACATCCTTTTTTGTTTCAGATTTTACTGAGGTATGTTGGTTGCTTTAGTAAATATATTTTATATGTAAGCTACGTTTCTAGGGTTTGACAAATTTTAAGTCGCATTCCTTTTTTTTCATTTTGGACATAGTGGTTTTTATCGCAGTCTGTGTTACATAGGTTGAAAAAAAGTCTAACTAGTTCAACCAATAGAAAACCCCAATATATGCAATTTTATACCCACAGTTGATCGAGGAAGTCAAAACTCCCCCCCCCCCCCCCCCCCCCAAAAAAATAAAACATGATCCAATTTGCTTCAGTGGGAAAAAAAAATCCTGATTCCCCAGGAGGCAATCAGATGTTTCGTAAATCAACTACTCCTGACATTACCTATAAATGTTAATATCCCGTTATATTTTGTGCATTTATGAATGCACCCGTCTCTTTTTTTATAACTATGTGCCCGATGCCAGTCAGCATTGGTTAAGGGTTCTTTTTCCCATTTTTTTTTTTTTTGTGTTCCACTTGAATGGAACCCCCCCCCCCCTTTTCCAAATACTGAACGACGTGGGCTTTGAGTTAGGATAGCATGGGGGCTGCCATCTCGCCACTCCTTGCAGTAGGCTTATTAGCCTGTATGCTGGATTGGCTCATTCAAGTTCGGCACTCCTCCATAAGCTAAAGATAGAAATTCACCACTTTAATGTTGGGCAAATTTCAGAATGATTCTACATCCTTTGAGTGATAAATTGGATGAATAGTACAGTAAAGAATTTTTCTATTGAAGTACAGATGTTGTGTGAATCCTGTTTAATGAAATTTACATATGGATGAGTGAAAACCACTGTGATCAGTAGAGGGAATGTAGAAAATCAAATCCTGGTTAAAAAAAAGGGAGAATGCCGAGTGACTGCCAGAAAGTCAGAACTTCTGACCTCAATGCTTTAAAGCGGAACTTAACCCAAAAGGGGAAGTTCCACTTATTTGCATCTTTTTGCCCACCACTGCCACATTTGGCACTTTTTGGGGGGAGGGGGGAGCAGGTACCTGTTTATGACAGGTAACCACTTCTGGTCAGATCGCTGCGGCGATGTTCAGCCCCTTCTCCTTCACACACACATCACAGGTCCCAGAAGACTGCGGGACCATTTGCAAAGTGCAGCATGGCTCAAGCATGTGCAGTAGGAAACCGGATTTAAGCCCTCGGTCACATCAAAGCCTATTTTGAAATCGTGAGACTTACTGTGAAGTCGCACAATTTCAAAATCGGCTGATCTGCCGATTTCAGTTGCGATTTGCAAGACATCTGACACAGATGTCTATGCAAATCGCAATAAAAGTAGTGCATGCACTACCTTAGAAATCGGTGCAGCTCCGACCAAGTCGGAACCGCACCGATATGACCTCTCTAATAGTAAACGATAGAGTGCGACTTGGCATATGATTTGCAAGTCACAGGGCATGCAAATCGCATGTCAAGTCGCACCCGATGTGACCAGGGTGTAAAGCCGTAAAGATTTACTGCCAGTTTGCCTTACCTAAGATTCTGGCACTAACACCTGAAGGAAATTGAAGATTCGGCTTGGGTGAGGTCCTCGCTGGATCCCTGGACAGGCAAGTGTCCTTATATTAAAAGTCAGCAGCTACAGTATTTGGGGAGACTGGAGCTCCTCTTTAAAGATCAAGGAGTTAGAGGGTACTAAAGTGTTTGGTGCTGCATTACAATCAAGAAAATAGTGTTTTCAAAAATAGTAGTCAGCCGCTTACATATTTTTTTTCAGAAGATAAATGTTTGTTTTCAGAAAATGTTTTTATTAATATTATGTATATACTGTAGCTGTATACCTGGTTGTTCTGTTTTTCCCTAGGTTGACAACAATGTAACCAGACATTTGGATGATGTTTTAAAGAGAAATGATTGGGATATGTTGATTCTTCACTATCTTGGACTAGATCACATTGGACATCTGACTGGACCACACAGTCACTTAATTGGACCAAAACTTTATGAAATGGATATTGTCTTGAAAAAAATTCACTCTGCTCTTTTGTTAAACGTGAGACACTTATCAATGCTGCTTTTAAAGAAATATATTATCAGTGTGCACACATTTTGAGTTATTATTGCAGTGTGTGTGTGTGTGTGTGTGTATGTATATGTATATATATATATATATATATATATATATATATATATTTTGATTTTCCATATCCTGGCAGAGCTCTGAGCTCCTCTATAATGTGTTTACAGAACTCAGTAGATAAAGCTGAAATGTACACACAGAACTGAATCAGAGGGGAGACTCCTCCCCTCCTTAATTGGCTTTGTAGTGGTGGCTATGATGGCAAGGAAATCTGTAAATTCAGTGGGCATATCTTACCACTGGGGTCTCAGAGAGATACAAGAAGGTTCCAAACTATCGGTACCTACTTGTATTTGCACTAGTATCCTTTTGGTGTTTGCACATTTGTTGTACTTCTTTGTAAGCTTGAAGGACCTTTCTTGCTTTCTTCCATTCCTTTTTCCTCTCTCTCCATTCCAATTTATATATTGTTTATTGTTACATCTTTTTGTCTCAGACTTTTTCTGATTTGAAGCACATTTCAGAAATCAGAGTGTATGTTTTATTTACTAAAATATAGGATGAAGATTCCACTCCAAGTTTAATTGTTGTCTGTGGTGACCATGGTATGTCAGAAGTGGGTAGTCATGGGGGATCATCTGAAGAAGAAGTACAGACTCCACTTGTTTTAATAAGTTCAGCATTTCAAAACAAAGCTGGTATGTTGTAGATCTCAGGCTGTAACTGGTCTTTTTTAAACTGAAAGTGAAGCATTAAATGTGTTGACATTTTTGTGAATGGGCATGACTCTTTAAAAATACTTTTCCATTGTAAGTACCTTTTGGAAAGTACTATGAAGAATGCATTGGGCTGATACTCAGGATCATGACAGATCAACAAATATAGACCTTATCACTGACCCCAATTCATGATTACCCAAAGTACATGAATTTTGCCAGTAACTTATGGCTAATGTAACCGCTTTTAACTGAGGTGGTGGCAAAGCTTAAATGTGATGATTTCAAAGCTACACTGATTACCTGTAAATTAATGAAGATTTGGGGTAAAGTGGAGTGGAATATAGGTTGTTGCTTTTTTGACATTCAGTCTGCAAGTTTTGGGTAACAAGTTATGCTAATGAGATGTGTGTTGTTCTCCAGATGCATTGTAAAGTCATCCTGAAAATGGGGAGTAATAGCTTTTGCAACCAGTCATTATGAACAAGAGGAGACTGTAGATGTGCTCATATAATGATCTTTTCTGTCAGGTCTGCGTTCACCGTATGGCCTTCTCATTCATCCTGCACAAACAACACAGCTTTGCTGTTGATGAACTGTGTCTTTTGGATGCTACTTAAGAGGTGTTTTACCAAATTTGTTAGGGCCATTTCACACCAAATGTAGTCCAGTGCCATTGTTTTCTGCATAAAAAACACATGGCAAGTAGGTTATATGGGTTCCAGTGGCATAGTTCACATCAGTGCAGTCAGCTCCAGGGCGTTCCAGTTCCAGAAAAAAAAAAGTATAACATGTTGCATTTTTTGTGTAGTGGAATGCAGTAAAACGCATCAAAATGCATAAAAAATGCCTCAAAACCACACCGGACCCAGTAAAGAAAAAAAAAAAAAAACAGGAAAAAAGTATCTGGAAACACAAAAAAAACGCACCATAAGGCATTCAAAATGCGCATGCAGAAATGCATCTAGAATGGCGACCGCTCATCTTGACAGCTCATGATGTGGTAGAGAGGCCTGGTCTGCAGATATACTGTATGCAAGGACTGCATCTTGGCCACAGCTGTCACCTTTGATTGAGCCTCACTGCTCCTTGGTACTGCCTCTAAACTTTCTGACTGAATAGCTGATTTTGAAGATAAACTCTTCTCTCAGTATGCTTGAAAACATCTGTCATTGTTGTCTCTATAATGTAGATTATGAAAGCAGTACCCGAGAAAGTGTAAAAAGACACCTAAATGGCTTAGGTTTATACAGTATATTTTGAGTTTCTATTTGTGACTATGAAATTGTTTCCATCTTGGCATAAGACTTTTCATTTGACATTGTTATATTGCTGACAGAACTGCATAATGTTTGATGATTACCCCTGAATTAATTAGCTTTCTCTTTAGGTCAATTTACAGTACCAGAGACAATCCAGCAGACTGATCTGGCTCCAACCTTGGCGCTGGGCCTTGGGCTGCCAATTTCAAGAAGCAGCTTAGGAAAACTTATAACTGAGGTTGTAGATCACAAGACAATGAGAGAGCAATTGAGATTTCTTCATTTAAATGGACATCAGTTGTGTAAACTTCTGAAGGAGAACTTGGAAGCTTATGAGAAAGGTAAAAAAAAAGCAGAAGAGTAGCTTACGTGTATGAAAACTAGTACTGATTTATTTTGGAAACTTTTATAGCTGTTTATCAGCTGTTTTGGAAAATAACTCCCTTAATGTTTACAGTATGTACAAGGTGACTTTAACAGCCTGTATATAGAATTATTTTTATAATCATTAATATTAATAGATGAAGGCTTAGAACAATTTAAGAAGGCGGAAAAATATCATGAAAATTGGATCAAGCTGTACTTGGAAGGAAATACATCTGAAGTCCTCACTAACCTTGGCCGAAAAGTTCTCAAGCAGTATTTGGAAGCATTGAAAAAGTTGAGTTCTACATTAAGCAAACAGGTGGCAGAGTATGATATCTATTCAATGACTGTTGGTGCTATCATAACGTTAGAGGTAAGGATTGACATCACATATACAAAATCTGATATTTTAATTAAACTGTTTTCTAAGGTGGTATTTGTAATCGTCTGCTTGAAAATGGAATGTGTGGTCACCAACCATTATTGATTTACGGGCAGCATTCTTCATCTATCGGACACTAAATCGCCATTCTGGGCAACATAATATATATGTGTTTTAATACTGGCACTACAAAAAAAAACAGCTTTTCAGTGCCAGCACATTTCACAGTATGCACTTATTTTGCCCTTTAAAAAAGAATTGACAGCATAAGACTTTCCTGCATCGTTTTCAGTGTCCTGTTGCTACCATGTTATGTGACTACATCACCAACTTGAGCAGGAGCAACAATACCACCTTGTAGGCTTTATTTTTTCTAATAGGAAACAGATCATCAGAATCAATCGACCTGGCTAAGATGTTTTTATCTTAAATTTACAAATACAATTTTGAAAGTAAAGGATTTTAAAGGGTTAGTCTACCTAAGTGATAGCTTGCTTACTACTCTGCATGTGATCACTGATTGGCCAATCAGTGATCACATGATTGGGACCTCGCACACAGGTCCTGTACAATGATCGGTGTTCTACTGTGTCCGGAGGACACAGCGGGCACCCGCCCCTGCACTGCCACCGTCCGGCCGTTTTATATACAACAGCCAGACAGGAGGTGGTTAATGCAAGTTTTGTTTTTTTTTTCTGTACTGACCCATGTTTTCTTCTGGAGACTTGATTTTGCTTTAAAGCCCAACTCAAGTCAAAGATTTTTGAGTCCAGCAACCCCCCTGATTTCTTGTCAGGACAAGAAATCCTTCCAGTGTGGACACAGACTGACAAAATACTTATTAACTTTTTTGGTCAAATGGAGAAGGATTAGAACATCTGTGATATTTACTGTTTGTGTTTTCTTGTCTCAAATAAAACAATTTCGGCTGGCAATAGTCTTTAATTATGTAAATTAATAAAATATTTACTGTATGTTTGCAGATTTTTTTACTACTTTTGCTGAGTGTTCCGAATGCTCTTGGAAACAAAGCAGAGTTTGATTTGCCTCTGGGATCACCACTTTTCTCACTGTTTTTCTACCTGACTTGTCTATTGCTGGCTGCTGTCCATGTCATTGTATGTACATCTTCAGAAAACACATGCTTTTTCTGTAGCATATCTTGGCCGCTTGCAATGGGGATTATGGTACTCGTCTCTGCACTTCTTTGCATTATTTTATCCATTTTTGGGAAAATGATACTGCATCTAAAACCATCGAATGAAGTAAGTAAAATAACTAAAGTTAAATGGTATTTAATTATATTCAACCACTCTTTGCACCCATTGCAGGCTTGCTCAAATTGATTTTATGACCACTGATGCAATACAAAATAATCCCTAACAGAGAATGGTCAGGTTAATTTATTGCTGTATATTCTTATATGTTCACCACAGGACACAGGAGAATTATTTCTTAGACTTTTAGTTTATGTTGTACCTCCAGGTAATTTGGACACTTGATATATGGCAAAGCTTGACACTGCCCAACAATAACCCCGATTCCCCAGTTCCAGCACTGTCTCAGTTTTTTGCTAGTGTCCATAGATGATGGTCCTATCTCTCTGCTGAGATGGGCTTTTCTGCATTGATGCATAAATTACTACTTTAAACTCCCTTTTACTTTTGACAATTGGTGCTCTAAAGCGGTGGCAGTTTTTTCGGATCAGACCTATGGATGTTTCTGTCCCAGAGGAACAGTATCCAGACCCCGGTGGAAGAACAGGGACAATCTTTAGGGTGCATTGGCACTGAATCCTGAATGTGGCACTCCCTTTTATCAGGCGAATGCATCTGTGAGTGTTAGCTGGCAGGGGGCTTTGCAGGCCTTATCCTGGAGAAGGTGAAGACTGAGCCCATTCTCCAGCGCTGCTTCGTGTTTATGTAATTGCCCAATTGTGGAAGGTCCCCTGGTGCTATCTCTGTGTCTTTTAGGTGTTCGACTGAGAGGTGGGCGATGGGTGTTTAAATCTATGGTCTTGACAGGTTCCAGCTAACCCATGCCAATATAGGGCGCTCTCGACATGTTCGTACAGGGCACACCCTCCACCTTGTGTGGACACACTGATTCCTTCTTGGCTGTTCAGTGAAGGTCGCCTGTCTTTTGCACATGCACGGCTTGGTGGCACTACTGCATAAGCACTACCGCACTCCTGTGATACTTTGTATGCTCAGGTGCCATTTTGGAACCTCTCCCTTTTCCCCTGGCACACTAGCCCAGAAGGATAAAGTTTACTGAGCTCCCACACCGCACAGGCCACGACACAGATGGACCCTGAAGCCTCTAGGTGGTGGGACACTGCAAGGCTACCCCTGCCCCCCCTCTCCTTGGTGCTAGCGCTTATGATTGCGAGTATTGCACACACTTTTGGGCCTGGCAGGCATGACGGATCTGGCAGTAGGGGAATTGGGACTAGGACTTCTCATCTTAGGAGACAATCTTGCCTCCACAAATTAATTTTTGGGGCAGCAAACTGACTCAACTTTTTTTTATTTTGCCCAGGCCTCTCATGTGTCTTTATCTCAGTGGTCTGCAGTGAGTGTTCTTGCAAAAGCGGTCTGTAAGAACTGAATTGTCACCACCAAAACCTTCTGGGTGTAAGGTACCAGGATTGGGGACTTCAAAAGCGCCAAAACCAACCAAGTCTTTTCTGTTGCATCCTCATACCGAACTGGACCTGTACAAGAACTGTGGCAATTGGGACAAGGTATTTGTGCCCCCTAAGTGGTTTGTGCAACAGTACCCAATGTAAGACCGTTTCTGGAAAAAGTAATCAGCCCCTACTCTGGATAAGACCCCTATTGTACTAGTGCACAATGTGCTGATGTTTAAGGACACTGCAGATGAAAAATTTGAGTCGTTTTTTTAAAGCATCATTTTCTTTGGCCAGTGTGGCCATGTAACCCACTATTGCATCCATGTTCACAGTGCCTAAGCCATGTACGTACTATTTTGGATCTGAAGTGTTTACACATTAAAAAGTTGCACAGTCTATAGGGTCATTGGTTGCTTGCATCCATCTGGGGAATGTCCTGTCCTCAGTTGACATCAAGGATGCCTACCTTCACATCCCTATAATTCTGTTTTATCAGTGCTACCTGAGATTTGCAATGGGGGAACAACATTTTTAGTTTGTGCTCTGCCCTTTGACCTAGCCACATCGTGAGTGTTTACAAAGTTAGCTTTACTGCAAGCCAGGAGAATCCCCATTCTGGGGTAACTGGATAATCTATTTCTGTGTAAGCAATTGAGAAAAGGCCTCATGGCCAATATGCAGCAAATAATGCAAGTCCCACAGAACTTCGGCTGGCTCCTCAATCTTAAGAAGTCGACCCACAAGTCATCATACCAAATGGAATATGTGGGCCTTGTCCTGGACACAGCTCTCGCATGAGTTTTCCTTCCCCAGGAAAAGCTTTTTAACCCATCTATCCACAATGCAGGAGTTGAGTTCCCTGGGAAGTTTTTTTTTTTTTTTTTTTTTTTTATTTTTGCTTCTGCATGAGGATTTTGGGGTTGATGGTGGCATCCTCCGATACAGACCCGCATACGCAGTTTCATTCAAGACTGCAACTCAACATCCTGACAATGTGGGACAAACAGACTCTGTCCTTGGATCATCCCATGTCTCTGAACAGCAAGACCAGGTTATCCTTGCAGTGGTGGCTATTCAGCCCGGCACTGGAATCGGATAAATCTTTATCCTTGTAGTGTGAAACATATTGTGAGGGAAGCCAGCCTGTCAATCTGGGGAGGAGTCCTGGGCTCCCTGTCAATTCAGGGGATGTGGTCGTCAGAGGAAGCTCCAGATGCTGATAATCATCTTAGGGCCATTCAGCTTGTCTTCAACACTGGACCCGCCTGTTCCAGGAATGTCAGTGAGGGTGCAGCACTTCAACACCATGGCAGTAGTGCACATACATCACCAAGGCAGTACCAGAAGTCAGGCCGCTTTTCTAGAAGTGCAGATTTTTCAGCCTTGGACGTAACTCAGTGTCCTGGTGGTACACATCCCTAGCATAGAAAATGAGCAAATGGACTTCCAAGTGTAGATGTAAATACATCTAAACTCAGACACAAGCTTGGCATATTTGTGTCCAGGGATCCTTGGGTTTTCGGCGTAGATACCCTAATCACTCCAAAAAATCAGTTCAGCCTGATTTATGCATCCCCACCCTTTTGGCCCTAAGCTCCTGCCTCATCTCCTTTGGAGGTTGGAGACGGAAGGAATTCCGGTGTTTCTGTTTGCGCTGAATTGGTAAAGAAGGATGTGGTTCAGTGACATAGACTCTTAGTGGCTTTTCCATGGGCTGTACTGGAAAATTGAGACTTTCTCTCTCAAGGTCCCATATTCCATCCCGATTCATGTTCACTTTCTTTGATGACTTGGCTGTTGAAGCCCATATCCTGAGGGACAGGGGTCTCATGGACTCCACAAATCCTACTTTGCTGAAGGCCAGAAAGCCTGCGTTTTCATACATGGAAAGCATGTTTTGCTTCCTGTGAAAAGGGAAAACTTAATTCCAGGAACTACTCCTTAGCATGGGTTTTATTTTTCCCTCAGTCAGGAATGGAAGAGTCCTTAACCCTGAAGATTATAAAAGGTCAGGTTTCTACCATGATGTTGCTTTTTCAGAGACTGCTGGCTGCCCATTTTTGATCGGAGACTGTGTGCAAGGGGGTGGCTCACATTGTCCCACCAGTACGTTTCTTGCAAACTCCATGGGACTTCAATCTTGTATTGTGAGTCCTTCAGATGCAAACAACTTTAACACATACTGAATGTTTCTCTCTTTTCTATCATGCTAGGTTGCCTTTCTCATGGCTATGTTGTCACCTCGGTTTGGAGGGTGTCTGGGCTTGTGGCTTTGACCTGTAAAGAGCCTTTTTTCCTAGTTAACAAGAACAATCCTGATTATTATTATTATTATACAGTATTTATATAGCGCTAAAAAGTTTGCTCAGCGCTGTACATCATAGTGGGGGACAGTACATGAGACAATACAGTAGCAAAACAGAACACGAGGGATTCAAGGGCCCTGCTTTTTCGAGCTTACAATCTAGGAGATTACATAATGTCTTCTTGTCTAATGCGGTCTAAGCTTTTCATTTGAAGCAGGACATAGTGTTGCCTTCCTTTACTGTGGCTGCAAAACGTTCCAACGAGATTGCTCTTCACTGCATGGATATGGTTAGGGCTATGCAAGTCTATCCCACATCCCCACTTACGATTTGTCAATCTGACACCCTGCTCGTGCTGCCCAAAGGCTACCGGAAGAGACAGACTACCTCTTGTTCATCAATTGCTAGGTTTATTAGGCAGTTCACTTTAAGTAGCACGATTTCAAAGCCGCTGGTCAGTGCGATTTTATGTGCGGCTTGCCTGACAGCTGTATGACTTCATGCACAAATGTCTATGCAAGTTGCACATGAAAGTGCTAAAATAGTGCAGAAATCTCTTTTCAAAATCATTGTTGCTCCGCAAAGTCGGAGTCACACCGATTTGAATGGTTCCATTGTTGGCAATGGGGTGCAAGTTGTCATGTGATTTGGAACTTTCAAATCGCGCCAGTGCTAACCAAGGCTAAAGGAACCCACTGAAATAATGTTATAATAGTAACAATATAACAGTTATTTAAACTGTGGGAAAACAATGTCACCAACAAATAAATCCATAACCCTTCTCATTTGCTTTAATGTTGTGAACTGATCAGCATCCTTTTAAAATGTCAGATTCAAAATTCATGATCATTTATCAGATCCTGTCACCTATTTCCTTTTGCTGTAGTATTATTGAGTACCTATATTGAGTCACCTTATGAGTGGTTTCACCCACATATAGCAGGGTGCCTCAGTGGGCCTACAACACAAGTACTTTGACATGTAAAATGATAAAACGTACTGTTTAGAAGTCCTACATTCCAAAAGGAGTTAAGCTAGCAATACGCTGTTAGTTTTTTTTTTTGTTTTGTTTTTTTTTTTTTTTTTTTTTGTTTGTTTGTTTTTTAATAAGAGCGGTTGGTGGAGAAACCTCTAACCCCACCAATGAGTATGGAGTGTGATATCTCAATAGAATTGAATGAAATTTGCAGTGTGCATATCTGGAGAAGATTCTGATCAAAAGCTGTGTGGTACCTGGGAGGCCCCACGGCCAGATCTCAACAGATGGGCATTGGGGTAAGATTGGATAGTTTTACCTGTACTGAAAGTAAGGATTTCGGTAAGACAAAATAAAACTTTTGTCTTTGCCATGCATTGGTAGTTGTATCTCTGAGAGAGACCACTTTACATAATAACTCTGAATGCTGGGACTCCTTGTGATCCTTGCCTAACACTGACAGCACACATGGTAACTTGGACCCATCACATTTCCCCGTAGTACAGTTAAGGATCTGCCGTACTTACAAAGAGGCTATAGAAAAAGTTGGCACAATATGCTTAATGGCATGAAAAGCTTCTTTGACTGCATAAAGCAGTTGTTACTGCCCTCAAGGTCATCAGACGTGACCTCAAAATTTGGGGCAATACTTGCTTTTATTTAGCTGTTTATGGACATTGTAACTCGCATATAATACATTTACTGTTATTGTCTTATTTTCACATTGAAGCTATCTGTTTTTTTTTCTCAGAGACTCCTAAAATATGAACAGTGTAGCTGAAAGACATGATGTTATGCTGCTACATATATGTCCCTTATCACTAGTATGGTTATACTATGCATTTGTATATTATGTTGAACAAATGCAAAAAATTATAGTAACCTTTTATTAACCATTCCTCCAGGTAACAAACTCTGCCAAGCAGTCCTGGTCAGAGCTGGACATCCTCCTTTTGATAGGAACTCTGGGTCATGTGATTAGTATGGGCTCAAGTAGCTTCATCGAGGAAGAACACCAAACATGGTATTTTCTTGTTAGTACACTGTGTCTGGCGCTATCCCAGGAAATGTGTCGGAAATACTTTCTTGTAAAAAAAGGAAATTTATCAGACTCTGCAGCTTTTAATCAGGCAGAGGAAGAGGAAGCATACATTAATGAGATTTATGATGCCCATAAAAAGGAGTTACAAGAGGAAAAGTTACCAATTATAACTCGGTTTATTAAAAACAATGAAAAATGGATTGCATTATCCAGTCCAGGCCTTATTCTTATTTGTTGTCGATTACTTCGTCCCCTCAATCAGACAGGAGTTCAGTGGATTCATCGACCAGACTTTGGGCATTGGTTGACAAGGTAACTAATGTTTCTTTCTTACTTATGTTAATCTTTTTTTATGGTGTGTAGATTTTTCCTTCTAGTTGACCTAGACCTCTTTGTTCTGTTAGCAGTTTTACTATAGACGTTATGCAGTTCATTTGTTATTAATGGGTAGGTTACATGTGGCTTAGTTTGCTAAGATTATCCTGATCAGCTTCACAGTGGATTGACATGAGGCTTGCACCATATGTTTCTCATTTTGGAGTTGCCAGCTTAGATTAAAAGGTTATCCAGTTATTGCAGGCCTATGCCAAGGGTGGCAGGATCATGATAAGCAAAGTCAGGTGAACCTGCCATAAGCCCAATTTTTTTTATACAAAAGTTATACAATAAGTTAAAGTCAAATTGAAATCCAAAGATTT
The DNA here is from genome assembly GCF_062004578.1 of Staurois parvus. NCBI lineage: Eukaryota > Metazoa > Chordata > Amphibia > Anura > Ranidae > Staurois > Staurois parvus. The sequence continues at coordinate 3,698,370 of NW_028318221.1, forward strand.
CCTATAATAGGGAAACTTTTTAGAAATGTAAATTATGTGATTATGTAGTACCCTAAAAATGTTACTTTTTGTCTCAAGTTTATGCTACAAAGTAGGAGTTTGCTTCTAAAATAGTGTGTAATATACACTCACCAGCCTCTTTATTAGGTGCACTTGTTCAGTTGCTTGGTTAATCAGCCAATCAGATGGCAGAAACTCAATGCATTTAGGCATCTAGATGTGGTGAAGATGACTTGCTTAATTTCAAACCAAGCATCAGAATGGGGAAGAAAGGGTATTTAAGTGAATTTGACATGGTTGTTTTTGCCAGACGGGCTTGGCTGAGTATTTCAAAAACTGCAGATTTACTGGGATTTTCATGCACAACCATCTCTAGGGCTTACAGAGTATGGTCCGAAAAAGAGAAAATCTCCAGTGGGCAGCAGTTGTGTAGACGAAAGTGCCTTGTTGATCTCAGAGGTTAGAGGAGAATGGGCAGACTGGTTCGAGATGATTGGCAACAGTAACTCAAATAACCACTCATTACAACCAAGGTGTGCAGAATACCACCTCTAAATGCACAACATGTTGAACCTTGAAGCAGAAGACCACACCAGATGCCACTCCTGTCAGCTGGGAACAGGAAATGGAGGCTACAGTTCACACAGGCTCACCAAAATTGGACAATAGAATATTGGAAAATCATTGCTTGGTCTGATGAGTCTCGATTTCAGCTGCAACATTCAGATTGTAGGGTCAGAATTTGGCATAAACAATATGAAAGCATGGATCCATCCTGCCTTGTATCAAGGGTTCAGGCTGGTGACGCTGGTGTAATGGTGTGGGGGATATTTTCTTGGCACGCTTTGGGCCCCTTAATACTAATTGAGCATCGTTTAAATGCCACGGCCTACCTGAGTATTGTTGCTGACCATGTCCATCCCTTTATGACTACAGTGTACTCATCTTCTGATGGCTACTTCCAGCAGGATTATGCACCATGTCACAAAGCTCAAATCGTTTCAAACTGGTTTCTTCAACGTGACAATAAGTTTACTGTACTCCAATGGTCTACACAGTCACTAGATGTCACGTACCTGGTGTGAGAGGCCAATAGAGAGAGGGCTTCCCTTGCAGCTAAGTTCCAGACTCCCCTGAGTGTGGGACAGCAGGAGTCAGGCCCAAAGTGGCACAGGTCGCCTGTAGGAGTGCTTGTTGGTGGTCCACCCAGGAGTACAGCTGATGCACTGAGATGAGGTTTGCAGACAGGTGGCGCCTGTGCGAGGTATGCAAGCTCTTCCGGGGAGCAGAGGATTACTGGATAGCTGGTTCAAATCCAAGGTCAGGTACCAGGTGGGAATCGGAGCAGGCGTAGTCAGATGGGATAGCCAAGGTCATACACAGAGGAGCAAAGAGGGAATATCTGTTAGCCAAGCCGAGGTCAGATCAGGGGTTAAGCAGAGCAGACAGGTCCAAGAGCAAGCCGAGTTGGTATCAGGAAATCACCGATCACAATAGCACAGGAAACAGGAACAAGGTACTGGGAAGCCAGAGATCAACCAGCACCTGAGAGTAGGGCAGGGCTTCCTTATAAAGGCTGTTTGGAACCAAATTTGAGTCGATGTGAACTTCTGCCATGCAAGGTACTGGCAGGGGTGCCAGGCCTCCTAACACCTCTGCCAAGGACAGAGCCCTGACACCAGAACTCAATGCAAAAGAGCACCTTTGGGATGTGGTGGAATGGGAAATTTGCATCATGGATGTTCAGCCGATAAAGCTGCAGTTATGCTATCATGTCACTATGGACCAAAATCTCTGAGAAATGTTTCCAACACCTTGTTGAATCTATGCCACAAAGAATCAAGGCAGTTCTGACATCTGGTACTAGCAAGTTGTACCTAATAAAGTGACCGATGAGTGTATATTAGTATATAAGTGTGCCTAGTCAGTGTAAGATTAAGTCACTGCTGCCAATTAGGAGATTTGGAGCAAGATTTGGTGATGCCACTACAGTGCTGCACACTGATGTTCTCACTGGAAACTCTGACATGCAGTGCAGAACAAGGCATGTATGGGCCATTTTACACTAGCTGTGTCCATTTCGATCAGTGAAAAAATCCCCTGCTGAATCTGAGATGAACAGTATGGATGTCACTGCTGTGACACCTGTGTCTGTTCAGGTTTACCCCCCCTGGAGCTTAAAGGAAAAGTTCACTTTTTTACAAAAAAAAAAAATGCACATTTTTTTGCAGGTAAAAAAATATGCATTTATTATTTTCTTTGTTGGAGACCTGTAAAGCATTGCACCCATGATCAGCAGATCGTGGGTTTAATTCCATGGTCCTGCAGACTGCCTATCTGTCTGCTCAATTAGCTACCTAGAGCAATCACAGTGCATCGGCAGTTCATTGAAAACTAAAAACTGACAGACACAAAAGCTGTTGGGAACACTGTGAATGAATGATGCAGCCGAGCATGTGGCCCTAACGGCTGCATTTTTGTTTGGGGAGAATATCCCCACTTGCTGTCAAAACAGGGACCTGGGGGGGTGCGGGGAATGGTGCATTTGTAATATGTTACATGTTACACTGTGAATATGTTACAAAAGGGGAACTTATCTTTTAACAGACTCATGTTAGTTCTATGGGCAGGGCCAGGTAATCAGTATGGAATCAAGTACCTTCATCAAGGAAAAACACCAAACATAGCATTTTCTTGTTATAGTACCTGGTTTTATCCTGGGAAATGTGTTTGGAAACACTTTCTTCCAAAAAAAAAAAAAATAGTGCAATTTATGATACCTATAAAATTACAGAAGGAAAAGTTACTAATTATAACTCGGTTTGTTAAAATCAATGAAAAATGAATTTACATTATGAAGTCCTAGCTTTATCTTTTATTTGTTGATTATTTCAGAGATCTGTAAATGAATAAACTACCACCACGGCAGAGCGGTAGTTTTCAACAGAGCACAAGTACGGTGATTACAGCACTTGTAATGCATTGACACCTTCTCCAGCTCTGTAACTGAAAGTCTATACCTCGGTATGGATTGAGAGCTGGAGGAAGAGAAGAAAATTGTAAAAAAAAAAAAATCACAGAATGTGTTGTCGAACTTGAATGTGTTTTTTCTATATTAAGGTTATATTACTCATCTCTAGAAAAGTTATTTATGGTAAAAAGGTATTGCTATTGTAGAGGAAGTGGTTTGGTAAAGATAGGGAGGTTCCCCTGGTGTAGGTTTAGATATTATTGGTGGGTCCTATGGATCATATTGGTGAGGTATATAAATAACCTACATTGAACATGACATACACAGGGTTGGATGAGTGTTAAGAGTACTATATTATCTTAGAATGTTAGAGGCCTACATGATAACAATAAACATATAGCCATGTTTAATACTCTAAGATATTATAATCCATCAACTATTTGTTTGCAAGAAACTCACCTAACAAATGAGTCAGACTTTTGAAGAGGATAAGATAAACCCTGCAGTATCATTTAGGGCAGGGGTCTCCAAACTATGGCCCAACAAGTACCATCATGCCTCTGCCTCTGAGAGTCTTGCAAGGCCTCATGGGACTTGCAGTTCCTCAACACCTGTGGGCCATAGTTTGGAGACCCCTGATTTAGATTATAGACATTGTTCTAGAGGAATGAGCATAATAATTCCAGCTGGTACACCCTTTTCTGTTTTTCAATCTTTGAGTGATAGATTGGAGAGGTACCTTTTTTCTATTATTTAATTGGGACTCACACGTATGCATGTTGGCAGTTTACTGCTAGTCAACCTTTAGTTCCACTTATTGTAGTGGGAAATTTTAATATTTTGGATTCTATACTAGATATATTTAAATATTTCAGCCAATGGGACCAAGGGGGCGAACCCCATTTGCTTGCCATATTTTGGAGGCATGGCTGAAAGATCTATGGATATGTCACCCATTGGAACTGCAGCATTCTTCTTTTTTTTTTTTTTTTTCTTCACGGACACATTTATCACTATCACGTATTGACTTTGAACAGGTATTTGGAAATGATCTAGTTTTTTTTTTCTTCTTCACCCCAAATTAAATATTTAGCTAGATCACATCAGATCACTCTCCAGTTTTATCATCTATGAATTTAGGGGCACAAGGAAACAAAGGGTTTTGGAAGTTAAATCCATTTGGATTACACTATTTAAGAATAGAAAATAGAATGTGGGCCTATACTTAAAATTTTTTTTTGGGAGAACAGGGACTCAGCATCTCCACTTATTGTATGGGACACATTAAAAGCTTATTTTAGAGGTTTATGTTTAAAGAAAGTATCAGTTATAAAAAATATGAGGGAATGGGAAACAAAAGCAAGACAGAGGGTGACTGAGACAGAATTAGAATTTATATAGAATCGTAATAGAGAAATAGAATGGATATAGTTATATGCTCAAAAATTTTACTAGGTTGAGGTTATAAGACAGGGGTCAGCAACCAGTAGATCGCTGCCAGGTGACTGGTAGAGCGCTTCTTACCCACAATCCCAGAGCATCAAACAGAGTGCAATGCAGCGGTACTACTTGTAAAGTTGTAGCTGTAGTAGGTAGCAAGAGCCACATAAGCCGATGTCCCCTTTAGCTGCTGTGGCCAGGGGTGTACACATGTCGCAGTTGCAACAGGACCTATGCATCCTGTCATGGTTGGTTGGTGTACCACCTGCCAAGCATTACCCATTCCAAGTGAATGAGGCCATTCTGCAAGTGCCCTGCAGCAATATGCAGTACAGCAAACAAGGAGTTAAAGCAGACAGCATTCTGTTGCTTTCTTATCACTTTAACCCCTTGGACCCTACAGAAGCATACAGTTGTGGAACGCTTGCAGAGTGGCCCCATTTACTTTAATGGGTCATGTTTGGCAGGCGACAGCACCCACCAAAAGCAATAGGGGGTTTAATTCCTGCTGCGGCATGTGTACACCTTTTGGCTGCTGCCTCAGCAACTAAATGGAGTAGGGACTGGGGGTGGTAAAACCACAACTCAACCACGCACCCCCAAATTTACATGTGAAGAAGCCCTAAGGGTGCTATTGCTGAATGCAACTAAAGGCTCATTCACAAGTGTAGCAGGCACTGCTGCTTCTCTGAAAAGTGTATTTGACAGGTGGTGAGGAGGCGATATGTTGCCTCCTCACCACCTGACTTAAACCCATGATTGCCGTGCAGTGCTTGCTACGTGGTAGTACAGCTATTATAACCATATATGTGTAACTTTTCTATGAACAGAATAAAACAAATCAAACCAAAATATAGAAAATAATGTCCAAAAGTCCCACCGTGTCCAAAAAACAAAAATAAATAAAAATAAAAATAAAACAAAAAAAAGTCCCACAAAAAAATAATCCTCACAAGTGTAAACTCAAAACACTTAAACTTTTTCTTCTTCTTGCATCACCACAAACCTTCTTAATACCCGCAGATCCTGATATTCATGCACCTCAAAAAGAAAAAGAACTCGACATAGTGTCATACCTTAAATAATGTAAACACACGTGCCACTATATGTGCCGCATGCAAAATCAATGTGTATCCTCCAACCAAGTGTCAGAACACATAAGAGTGAAAACACATTCCCATAGAATATGTCATATAATGTGTGAGAAACCACTTCACAGATAAACTGCCAGTGTATCACACTACACCCTATGTATATGTAAAGTGGAAGCCAACACCCAAAACACCACTCTCCAACTCTAATAAGGATGGGTAATTACCCTATAGAAGAATCAGCAGGGCAGATTAACCACTCAGGGTTACAATCTCCTCTCATTGATTTTCTCCAACGGTTAGGGTCACCTCCTCCACTTTCCTCCAGAAAACCAGTCAAAATAAAAGGTATTCTTCTTTATTAATAACTCACATAACATTCCGTGGTAACAGCTCCTCACATAATATTCCGTGGTAACCGCTCCTCCTCACAAGCAGTGTGTACATGGACAGGTTCAGGGAAACATAAACCGCATGTTCCCACTTCCAAGATGGCCGCGATCGCACTTCCGGTCAACGTCGATGCGTATGACGTCACGTGTTCCTGACGCGTTTCGTCACTTCCTTTGACTTTTTCAGAGAAGGATTTTTTGAGGATTATTTTTTTGTGGGACTTTTTTTGTTTTATTTTTATTTTTATTTATTTTTGTTTTTTGGACACGGTGGGACTTTTGGACATTATTTTCTATATTTTGGTTTGATTTGTTTTATTCTGTTCATAGAAAAGTTACACATATATGGTTTCACTGGCCTTCAAGGGTGAAGGTATACCACTTTTCTGGGTTATTATAGGTTTAAGTGTTGTGATATTTAAGTATAAGTACAGCTATTATAGGTTTAAATCAGGCGTCAGGAGGCAACACTGTGCCTGGTGATCTTTAAATTTTCCCATGTTCAGGGTAGATCTCCACCTCTTTAAGGTTGCCTACCGCTGCTATAAGACAAGCAGAAAGAAGGAAGTTTTTTTTACTGCTCAAACGTTTTTTGAAGAAGGGGTAAGAACAGGCTGTTTACTAGCAATTATTGCAAAATCTCCGAGACCTGCTACATATATATAGATATATATCTATATATATATCGGCGTTGGCGATAACATGGTCACAGATACTCCATCAATATCGCAGAGGTTTAGATGGTATTGTGAGGATCTCTATAGTACTAAAATGGTAGATGACAATCAAGAATCTAAGGACTGGTTAGATAAACATTATACTACCTAGATTGGCATAAGAAGATAGAGATTTTCTGAATGCTCCTATATCCCTAGAAGAATTACAGATAGCAGTCTTAAAGTGTTACTAAACCCACAACCGTAAAATCAGTCTGTATATGCAGTAAAGCATGCTTGTTATACTCACTGTAGAACCTAAGGGGTTAATCCTCTGCATTGTGTAAAAAGGCGGTTTGATCCTGACTTCTCTAATCCTCCCCTTCTTTCAGTGTCCCTCTCTTATCTTCTGAAAAGACATATCGTGTGGAGTCACTCTGCACATGCTCAGTTTAGTGTGTATTGCTAGAGAGGTTTTTTTTTTTTTTCTTTTTCTTGGGATAGTGCATGTGATCAGCACTGGGATAATCAGCACTGTCCAGACAGAGGTCAAGAGTTCTGCAGACTCATATAGCAAAATGAAAACAACTCCTACAAGCTTTAACCAGTGCTCTGCTGGACATTGATAGAAGTCACAAGACTGCTCTAACTGCAGATGAGAAAAGGTATTTAGCCGTTTTATATTTACTAAAATAATTGCATTTCTATTTTCTGTGTGCTGTGACCAGTTATAATGAATGCAGGATCCTGGGTTTAGTAATACTTTAAGCTTTGCTAATTCAAAAGCTCCTGGAAGTGATGGGTTACCCATTGAGATTTGATAAAACTTTTGGTGAGATACTTCTTTCAGAATTGCTTTTGGTAATTAATGAAGCTAAGGTTCTGGGAAGGCTCCCCCTATGTATGCACAAAGCAATAATGGTGGTGTTATTAAAACCTGGCAAGAATCCGACTTTGCCAGACTCCTATAGACCAATATCATTATTGACGGCTGATCTTAAAATATTGGCCAAAGTATTGTCTATCTGCTTGTCTAAGGTTATAATGAAATTAGTGCATCTGGATCAGTCGGGGTTTATCCCTAAGAGATCGACTGCAGTAAATATTCGCAGAGTCTATCTGAATATTCAAACCCCCTCCAATAATATGGGCCAAATGGATATAATGTCTTTAGATGCTGCTAAGACATTTGGTAGTGTAAAGTGGCTTTATTTATGGAGTGTTTTGAAGAAATTTAACATAGGGGAAGAATTCATCTCATGGGTAAAATTGCTATATTAATATATTAAGTAGAGGTACCAGACAGGGATGTCTATTATCCCCCCTCCTATTTGCCCTGGCACTGAAACTGTTGGCTGTATCCATACGTGAGGATGGTCAGGTGGTGGGACTCAGCAGAGGTGAACGTGTGGACAAAATAGCATTATACGCAGATGATGCTCTGTTGTTTCTTGGAGATATGACTGGATCAATAGGGCATCCGATGTGCCTTATTAACTCCATTTTCAGGCTTTACCATAAATCGGAGTAAGTCTTATGTTGTTACCACTTGACCCCCTCCAAGGTCCTTTGCCATTAATAGCATCTCAGATAAAAGTGGTGGAAAAACTAGTATATTTAGGGATTACAATACATAAATATATTTACCAGTATGCTTGTTTGAATATAAATCCTCTCTTGATCAAACTTAAACAGAAGACTAATTAGTTGGTGCAAACTACTGCTCTCAGTAGTAAGGAGGGCAAACTTAATAAAGAAGCTCCATTGTGGCTACCTATGTCTACCTTAAACAAATGGAGATGATATTCCGGCTGTTGATATGCAAAAAATGTAGTCCAAGGATTAAATTACATACATTACAAGAGTCTAAGGAAATGGGTGGATTGACAGTCCCGGTCACCTTTTATACTACTTGGCAACATAGTTACAGCATTTGGCAGGATGGAAGGGGGACCTGTGGATACAGACTCTATTAATGGTACCAGGGATATTGAAATATCATTGGGTGGTGCATAGTCTGGAAGCAGAAGAATTTAGGAAAGATAAGCAATACCATACGTTGACTATGATTGCTAAGTTATGGAATAATATCAAAGCATATTTTGAATATGTGGGATATACTGATTATACCTGCATATTCCAAAACTTTAACTATCCTGAATTAGTCAAATTACAAGGTTTTGATCAATGGGGGACATGGGGTTTGGAATATATTCCACAGTTATATCAGGGACAAGTCCTGTAGGACTTTCGTACCCTACAAGATGAGTTCAATTTACCAACCAAATGTTTTTACCAGTATTTACAGCTTAGACATGCTATACCAGCACAGTTAAGGTCTAAATAGTGGACTTATACCACACCTACAGTGTTAAATAAAGTTAGAATGGCAAGTTCGAAGAGGGGCAAATATCAGTAATTTATAGGGCATTATTGTAGAGAACCAAGGCAACAACATTAAAATGTAGAACACAATGGCAAGCTGAGATAGATGTTATGAGTGATGAGGAATGGTTGGATATACTCAACAGTGTGGAGAAGGTTTCTCTGTCAGAGTCACAGAAATTACTAATTTGTTCATCATTCATCAGCCGTATAGGACACCCCAGAAATAATGCACAGGATGTGGAGGTGTCCTTAATTGTTCAGATATTGGACACGGGTGATGGATATGATCAACAAGATATATAGGTTTAATATTGTGATGGACCCCAGGGTGTGTTTGTTGGGGTGTCTGGATAAAAGGTTGTTTTCAACATATGGTTGGTTGGCAGTTAGCTGACTATTGTTCCTGGCAAGGAGGTTGATTGTACAAAGCTGGATGTCCAAGACACCTCCAACTCATGTACAGTAGGTTAAAATGACAAATGACATGCTACAAGAAGAGCATATGGTATATCAAAACAGAGGTAATTTAGAGAAATATGTTAAAATGTGGAGTGATTGGCTTAATAATATGGAAGTAATGCCACATCAATTGTTAAGGGACAGGCTAATGTAAATAGATAATGGAATATTAGTATATAAAAAGTGGAGAAGTGGAGGTATAAGGAACCTTGAAACTATAAGAGGAAGATGGATAATCAGAGACTAGTGATATAATATCATATGTTGGTATGTATGATGTAAGGTATAAAAGGTGTTGTGATGTGTTTTAAAAAAAGTGGAAAAAAAACCTTTTGTATTCAATAAAGATTAATTAAAAAACAAAATAAAAAAATCACAAGCACCAATTGTTTTAGGTTTCAACTTTATATGTATATTTGTTTTTTTTTCCTTTTCACAGCTCTGAACACAAGGCAGAACTGTCATTTCTGGTAGCTGTCTGCTTAATTATGATATTTATTTTAATTCAAGGAAAATGCTCGGTAGTATCTAAAGTGGCATTGATGTTTGGACTGTTAGGGGTGTACAGTTACCGAGCTGCTATAGGACATGTTTTGTATCCATGGCAACAAAATACCAAAGAAATTACAAAGTAAGTATTCTTGAGGTATTTTTTTTTTATTTAACTTCAAATTGTTGAAGTTAACTATATAAAGTAAAATAAAAAATTAGTTCAAACTATTTCTTTGTACATTAAGTTCAGACAAGTTCCCTTTAAGGTTTTGCACTTTTTACACTGCAGGGCAATATAGCTGTTTTACTGAGGTACACCTAATAATGCTGTTCCTACAGATTTCAGTGAACCCTACAAGTAGTTACTGTTGATGGTTCTCACAGGTTTCAGTGAACCCTACAAGAAGTTACCATTGATGGTTCCCACAGGTTTCAGTGAACCCTACAAGTAGTTACCGTTGCTAGGGGGAATGGGTAAAGTTTGTCTTTAGCCATATGGTTACTGTTGGGTTTTCTGATTTGGTCAGCAAGTAATAAGATGTCCTACCATATCTGCTTCATAGTTGAGCGGTACTGAACCAGGTAATACAAGTGCTTCTGCCATGATTCAGTAGGATTTTTTCCCCTGCTTTTATACTTCTTAAGCTACACCAGGGGTATTGAATTGAAATTTAAGGAGGTTCACTTTGTAAAATTTTCTTCTAGCAGAGGTCTGAATGTCGTGTTCATGATTTGACTGAGATCCTAGTGTGCCGTGCATTCGTAAAGTATTTAGACCCCCTTCACTTTTTTTCAGTTTTGTTATGTTGTAGCCTAATAATTTTTTCTCTCATTAAACTACCTTCAGTACCCCATAATGACAAAGTGAAAACAGATTTTTAGAAATGTCTGTAAGTTTATTAAAAAGAAAAAACTGAAATATGACGTGCTTAAGTATTCAGACTCTTTATTCAGTGCTTTGTTGAAGCACCTTTAACCACTTGCCATCCGGCCGCTGTATATAAACGACGGGACGGTGGCAGTCCAGGGGCGGGTTGCCGTTCATAAACAGCGCCCGCATTTTCAAGCTGTGCACACTTCCTGGGAGCTTGCAGCAGCGCAATCCGGTGCCCGCTGTGTCCTCCGAACACAGTGGAACACCGATCATCGTACGGGACCTCTGTGCAAGATCCCGATCATGTGTTCACTGATTGGCCAATCAGTGATCACATGAAGAGTGGTAAGCATGATGTCACTTCTGACATCATTGCTTAATACATGTGAAATCTGTGAATGATCACAGAGGTCACATGGTACAAGGCTATTCACAACAGCCTTGTACCATGTGACAAGCTGTGACCAATCACAGCTCACACAGCATTTTTCAATGGCTGCAAGAATGCAGCCAGAGAGGAGAAATGATTGCTTTTACATCCTTTATGGGTGTAAAAGCAATCCTTGTAAAAAAAAAAAAAAAAAAAAAAAAAAAAATCTTCATTACCCCCACAAGTAGTACAGTGTCACCATGGTGACACTGTACTGCTAGGGTGACAGTATTTAAAAAAAAAACATAAACAATAATATAAAAATGTAAAAATAATTATAATTTTTGGTTATAAACTAGTTTGGTTTTTTTTTTTTACTAAAAAGAAAATGAATAAATTTTGGCCAAGATTTTTGATGAAATATTATTTATTTGCAAAAATTTTTAAGAAAAACACTTTTTTCCCCAAATTTTTGGACTTTTTCATTTATATAGCAAAAAAAAATAAAAATCCCTGTGGTGAATAAATACCACCAAAATAAAGCTTTATCTGTCTCAAAAAATGCTAAACAATTCATAGGGATAAAGTGTTGCATGACTGCGCAATTGTCATTCAAAGTGTGATAGCGCTGAAAGCTGAAAATTGGCCTGGACAGGAAGGGGGTGAAAGTGTCCTCACCTGAATTGGTTAACAGCAGTCACAGCCTTGAGTCTTTTTGGGTATGAAGCAATAAGCTTTGCACACCTCAGATTGGGGGATTTTCTGCCATTCTTCCTTGCAAATCCTGTCAAGCTCAATGAGGTTTGATGGGGACCGTCGGTGCACAGCCATTTTCTGGTCTCTCCAGAGATAATCAATAGGATTCAAGTCAAGGCTCTGATTGGGCTACTCTAGGACATTCACGAAGTTGACCGTAAGCTACTACTGTGTTGTCTTGTCTGTGTGCTTAGGATCATTGTCATGTTGAAAGGTGAACCTTTGTCCCAATCTAAGGTCCTGAGTGCTGTGGAACAGGTTTTCATTGAGGATATCTCTGTACTTTGCTCCATTCAGCATTCTCTAAACCTTGACCAGTTTCCCAGTCCCTGATGCTGAAAATCACCCCCACTGCATGATGCTGCCACCACCATGCTTCACTGTTGTGATGGTGTGCCTGGTTTCTTCCAGACATAACATTTAGAATTGAGGCCAAACAGTTCAATCTTGGTTTCATCAAACCAGAGAATATTGTTCCTCACAGTCTGAGAGTCCTTCAGGTGCTTTTTTGCAAACTCCAAATGGGCTTTAATTTTTTTTTTTTGCACTGAGGAGAGGTTCCTGTCTAGCCACTCTGCCATAAAGCCCAGATCAGTGGAGGGCTGCAGTGATGGTTGTCCTTCTGGAACTTTGTCCCATCTCCACACAGGATCTCCGGAGCTCATTCAGAGTGACTATCGGGTTTTGGTCACCTCTCTTACTAAGGCCCTTGTCCCCCAACTGCCCAGTTTGGCTGGGTGACCAGCTCTTGGAAGAGTCCTGGTTGTGCCAAATTTCTTTTATTTGAGAATTATGGAGGCCACTGTGCCCTTGGGAACATTCGGTGCAGCAGAAATTTTTTGTAGTCTTCCCCAGATTTGTGCTTTGCAATAATCTTATCTCTGAGCACTGCAGGCAGTTCCTTTGACCTTATGGCTTTTGCTCTGATATAGTATGCATTGTCAGCTGTGAGGCGTTTTATAGAGAGGTGTGTGCCTTTTCATTCATGTCCAGTCGGTTTAATTTTCCACAGGTGGAGTCCAGTCAAGATGTAAAAACATCTCAGCAAGGATCAGGAGAAATGAGATGCACCTGAGCTAAATTTCAGTAGTTGTTGCAAAGCTTTCTTGTGGCCCCAGGACCTCACAAAAAAGCACTCGGTTTCATTTCCTTCCCACAAATGCACAATCTGCTCTCTTTCACCCATGCCGAATTCTGAGATCATCCACTGTTGAGAGGGAGCGGGACTGTGCATGGTAGGGAGCAGCTGAGTGCTCGTTTGGAGGTGCTGGGGTCGTGCATCCAATGGTGTGTATGCCCTGCCATATAGGCAGGATGGAGAGGGGAGTCCAAAAGGAAAAAGCAGCTTGAAAGTTAAGCATTATTTTACAAAAAGAAGCACTGCATGCTAGGGATGCTGTAATGCATAGGTGAGCTAACCCTTTAATGTCAATTGTCATACACAAGTACTGTACAGTATATAGAATTATGCACGTGAATCTAAAAATTTGTTCACAATATGTAAATATGTAACACAATTTCATGTCCACACCATTACCATTTTAATAAGACATATGCTAACATGGTCATATCGTTGTAGCTTATACGTTGCAGTCCAGACGGCCATGCTAACTTTTTGTCTACATTATGTATTAGCAAACATTCTCCATATTTGTGAGGTCCACTTGGAACCATAGTGCACAGCTCTGTGGCTTTGGCACAGCCATAATGTAACCATATCCCCAATATTTCTATGCAAAGCACATAACTAGCTGCATATGTCAAGTAACGATTTTATCTCACTCTTAGGCAAGCCATAGATGATGCAATTTTCCTGAGGTCGCAGGAAAGAAAATCACTCAATTCCCCATCAATACAGTCAGTGTTAATGGGGGTATCACTCCCGCAGTGCTATTTTGTTCTGCCAGAGGAGAGCCTTCCCTGTCGGCAGAACACAATGATCACTGCTAACGGCTATAGCTGGTGGCGGTATTCAAATGCAAAAAATCAAATAGTCTGGTTGTACTGAAGTCAATTGATGGATCAACCAATTAACAGTACAACCAGCTTGCCCATAGATGGATTGAATCTTGGCCAGTCCCTGCTTAAAAAACACACAAATTAGCTTCAATTATATAAATTATCTGTTCAGAGAATTGGGCACACTTTTCTAGTTGTATATACAGTATGTTTGTAGTGTTTTATAAATATTCATTCTGTATATCATTGTTTTTAGGGGAATTACAGAAGCTCGTTTTGTGTACATATTTGTCCTTGGAATTCTTATCACTGGCATAAAGGACCTCTTGACATCACATGTTCTAAATGCAGATTCAAAAGCTAAAGCTGTTGGCTTATGGGAAATTTATAGTGGACTTATTTTGCTAGCAGCCCTTTTGTTTAGACCACACAACCTTGTAGTTCTGGTTTTCTGCCTGTTGATTCAGCTTATTTTCACTATGTTCATCTGGAAGATCTTGAAATACGATGCTGCTGAAATCACGATAATGCATTATTGGTTTGGACAGGCTTTTTTCTTCTTTCAGGTAAGTTGCTGTGTGTGTAACTGGAAAGAGAAATAGGCAGTTGTCTGGTTTTATTTTCTGCATACATCACTACTACATAAGAGGAGGAAGCTGTAGGTAGAGTTTTATTTGAAACTAACATATGTCAAGTAAATTTATTTGGGGAATAGTGTGAAGAGAATTAATTGGAAAGAGTTGCACTATTTTGACTATACAGGAAAACCCCCCACTAAAAACAAGTATGGGAATTCGTAATAAGGCAGAATGTTAGGCCACGGTCTGCTGCAGTGCTGAGATGGCACCAGATAAAACAGAGGCATAAAGCAATAGATGAGTGATATAAGAATGACTCTGTACTTCGCATTCTGTGAAACATTCACAGACTGTAAAACCATCAGTGCAGCCAGTGGGCTTCCACGCAGATTAACTTCACAGTATAATTCACTTTGATATGCATGTACTGCACACATTCTGGCAACTTCAGTATTGTTTTGTGTACTTTAGAATTAAACCTGCTGGGAGTCTAAGCTGTTAATTGGAAGCTGGCATTGGGTGGGTAAAATCCAGTAATCTGATAGATCCGGGACCTGCATTCTTGCACAGAAAATGGCTACCGTCTCTAGTGTTATTGGTGTAGTGGCATGTTAAAGCAATCATGAGTAAGATCTTTGGAGTCTTAGTATAGCATGTCAGTTAAAGGATAAGTTCACCTTTGGGAACATGTTACATGTTCCACCTGTTTTTAGGGAGGAACATGTAACATGTTCCCACTGCTGCAACAGCCACCCACTGCCCTCTCTTCCTGTGACAGCAGTACAGGGAGAGGTTCCCCATACCAGCTGTCACTTTTTGAAAACAGTGCGGCCATGTGGGGCTAAGCTCATTCGGCTGCATCATTCATTCACAGACCTCTGTGAATGAACTACAAGTACTGACATCCTTTGCAGATGTCAGTTTGTAGTTCTTAATAAACTACCCCGGTGCTGTTGAGAGCTGTGGTAGTTCATTTGAGTCTGCATGTCAGTGTAAAACTGTCTGCCTGTACAAGGTATGCGCAAACAGCTTACAATCACAGTGTGCTGGACTCCTGCATGACACCAGCAATCTGCTGATAGCAGAAAAAAAAATATAGTAAATGCACATTTTTTTACCTGCAGAAAAATGGGCATTTATTATTTTTTCTTAAAAAGTGAAGTTTAATTCATGTGAAGGTGGATCAGTGAGCACAGCAGTCAATATAAGTAGGCATGATCTAGTAAAAAAAAGGTCAACCTGTGTGTCTTCAGGTCATCATGGCTCCACCAAGTAGTAGTGTGCCCTATATTACAGGACAATGAACCACAACATTCCACACTGCAATGTAGTTCATTTACAGTGCCTTGAAAAAGTATTCATACCCCTTGAAATTTTCCACATTTTGTCATTTTACTACCAAAAATGTAAAAGTATTTTAATAGGATTTTATGGGATAGACCAACACAAAGTGGCACATGATTGTGAAGTGGAAGGAAAATTATCAATGGTTTTCAAATTTTTTTACAAATATCTGAAAAGTGTGACGTGCAGATGTATTCAGCATCCTTTTACTCTCATACCCCTTACTAAAATCTAGTGGAACCAATTGCCTTCAGAATTCACCTAATTAGTAAATAGAGGCCACCTGTGTGTAATTTAATCTCAGCATAAATACAGCTTTTCTGTGAAGCCCTCAGAGGTTTGTTAGAGAACATTAGTGAACAAACTGCATCATGAAGGCCAAGGAACACACCAGACAGGTCAGAGATAAAATTGTGAAGAATTTTATTGTAGGGCTAGGTTATAACAATTAATACAAGCTTTGAACATCTCCCAGAGCACTGTTCAATCCATCATCTGAAAATGGAAAGAGTATGGCACAACTGCAAACCTACCAAGACATGGCTGTCCACCTAAATTGACAGGTCGGGCAAGGAGAGCATTAATCAGAGAAGCAACCAAGAGGCCCATGGTACCTCTGGAGGAGCTGCAGTGATCCATAGCTTAGGTGGAAGAATCTGTCCACAGGGCAACTATTAGTTGTGCACTCTACAAATCTGGCCTTTATGGAAGAATGGCAAGAAGAAAGCCATTGTTGAAACAAAACCATAAGAAGTCCTGTTTGCAGTTTGCGAGAAGCCATGTGGGGGACACAGCAAACATGTGGAAGAAGGTGCTCTGGTCAGATGAGACCAAAATTGAACTTTTTGGCCTAAAAGCAAAGCGCAATGTATTGTGGAAAACGAACACCACTGCATTGAACTACATCACCCTGAACACATCATGCCCACCGTGAAACATGGTGGCAGCATCATGTTTTGGCAATGCTTTTCTTCAGCAGGGACAGGGAAGCTGAGTTGATGGGAAGATTGGTGGAACTAAATACAGGATAATCTTAGAAGAAAACCTGTTAGAGTCTGCAAAAGCTTTAGAATAGGGAGGAGCCAGCAGGACCACGACCCTAAACATACAGCCAGAGCTACAATGGAATGGTTTAGATCAAAGCATATTCATGTGTTAGAATGGCCCAGTCAAAGTTCAGACCGAAATCCAATTGAGACTCTATGGCAAGACTCGAAAATTGCTGTTCACAGATGCTCTCCATCCTTCTGACAGAGCTTGAGCTATTTTGCAAAGAAAAATGGGCAAAAATTTCACTCTGTAGATGTGTAAAGCTGGTAGAGACATACCCAAGAAGACTTGCAGTTGTAATTGCAGCAAAATGTGGTTCTATAAAGTATTAACTCAGGAGGCTGAATACAAATGCACGACACACTCTTCAGATATTTATTTGTAAAAAATTTTTGAAAACCATTTAGCATTTTCTTTCCACTTTACAATTATGTGCCACTTTGTGTTGGTCTATCACATAAAATGCATTTATGTTTTTGGTAGTAACATAACAAAATGTGGAAAATTTCACAGAGTATGAATATTTTTTCAAGGCACTGTAATTGACCTAAAGTATTTATATGTCTATTATGATTTTACCATGCTAAAGTGAAATTAACAGTTGTTCATGGTGTTAGTAAATGTGTAAGGGTTGCAATTGAATGTGCCACAATACAATTTTGCACTGTGCATAGAACTGTAATAGGGCCATGGATCAAATATTGGGAAACTTATATGAATCATTCCATGTGAAGTAATGAATTTGTGAGTAAATAATGCAAGCTAATAAAATAAATCTGCTAAATCCTTTGCTTGCCTAAATGTGTTTTTCCCAGCGTTATTTGGGGAACACAGTAGACAAGTAGGTATATTTGCCTGAGATAGACACTTAGACACTTAGATATCCTCCTACACAGGCAGTCTTCTCCAGGTGTACCACTTGACTGTTTCAGATAGCCGTCCAGTTTCTGCAGATTTGCTTCCTTCTGCTGATTCCTTCCCTATAGTCCCCAGGCTCTTCTGTCTTTGTGACCATTGCTTAGTATTTTAAGGAGCACATCTCTCCACACCGTGCTGCTGGTTCAAGATTGAAGATATAAATGCTATGCTGTAGACAAAGTCACACCAGGCTCCTAAACCTTGGAGTTTCACTAAAGCCTTTGCAGATCATTTGCTCTAGGGCAGTGATCGGCAAGCCGCGGCTCGCGAGCCACATGCGGCTCTTACACAATTTAATGCGGCTCTTCTGTGGGCCGGGCACCCGCTCCCCTCCCTCCCTCCTCTCGGGCGGCCGCCCCAAAAGTCAGGACTCTGCAGCTAGCCCAGCAATGGGCAAACTACGGTCCGCGGGCCGTATACGGCCCGGCGAACCTTTTAATCCGGCCCGCGGAGCGTGGCAAACATTGGCTGTCAGGATGTAGGCGGGGCAGCGTGACGAACTCCTCTCCTCTCACAGTCCGCCCTGAAGACCGGAACGGCGCGGGAACACGGCGAGAGGAACGCGCGGAGCAAAGGTAAGTGAATTGACACAATATGGGGAATGAATTACTATAGGGGGGATGAATTACTATAGGGGGGATGAATTACTATATGGGGGGATGAATTACTATATGGGGGGATGAATTACTATATGGGGGATGTATTTTCAGTTTTAAAAATGTGGCTCTCAAAATAAATTTCAATCGTGGTTTTGGCAAGATTTGGCTCAGTTGAAAAAAAAGGTTGCCCACCACTGCTCTAGGGCTACATAGTACATAGGCCTAGTAGCCTAAAGTCCAATTTAAAGGCCAGAAGGGTATTACTTTTCTGTTTAACATTTGTTTGCACAGCAACATTTCAGACTGTTGTGTTTCAGACTCGGGGGCTGTGGCAAGTGATCTACCTCTGTTTTGGGCTCCTGTTTATTTTAAACAGTCCATATATCTTAGAATAGGAAGAATGGGCAGCACAGTAGCTAAATGGTTAGCACTTCCGCCTGGCAGTACTAGGGTCGTTGGTTCGAATCCCAGCCATTGCACCTCCTGCCTGGAGTTTGCATGTTCTCCCTGTGCCTGCGTGGGTTTCCTCCGGGTACTCCGGTTTCCTCCCACACTCCAAAGACATGCTGGTAGGTTAATTGGATCCTGTCTAAATTGGCCGTTGTATGTGAATGTGAGTTAGGGACCTTAGATTGTATGCCCCTTGAGGGTTAGGGACTTATGTGAATGTACTATATATATAATGTGTGTGTGTATGTAAAGCGCTGCGTAAATTGACGGCGCTATAAAAGTACCTGAAATAAATAATGGAAGTTGCCATGGTGATGATGACTTTGACAGTATATTAATTATTCTCTCTGTGTGCATTGAAACACCAGCATTGCTAATGGTCAGGTAGACTCAGTATGACCCACTAAGACCCCTTTCTGAAAGGTGTGGCAGTGGCAAAAGTCTCTCGATCACAGTGCCTAACCCCCATCCTGAAAGGGTTCTGGTTTGGCTCATTGGGAAACTAGACCATCAAGTCCACAGGGGCTTTCATAAGAAACCCATTTCTATTCCTGATATCTCTGCCCTCCCAAGGTCAGAACATGTGCTTTCTCCAGAGTCTTCAATTAAGTCATCAGCTAAGCCGGCCATGCATGGATCAAAATTCAGCCATTTCAGTAGGGACTGGCTGAATTTCAATCCATGTTTGGGCAGGGTGGTTGTACAGAACTCGATCTACCAATCGAGTTTTGTACAACCGCCCTGTCGGGTTTTCCCTGATTGACCAGTGCTGCAGGCAGCACTAATCAGTGCATTTTGACAGCAGGGAAGTTTCCCCATTGTCAGATTACAATAACTCAGCGGGAGTAAGTCAGGTCATTATTTTCATTCTACCCACTGGTTGAACAAAAAAAAGACTAATATGTTGGCTGCCTTAGCAAAAGATCTCTGAGGGAAGGTGCTCTCACCAGGAAAGAGCCATGGACTACCTAATTGAAATCATGGCTCAGATATTCAGGTTTGAGGATCTGTCCACAACTTACAGCGTAAGACTCCTGAATCTGTGTTCAGAAACAAACGCACACTTCTAATGTCGTTCCTTTCAAGAATTTGATGACGCTGTTTCTATGACATTGAAGCACTATAACAAGACATTCCCTGTTACAAAAAGTTTTGACAGTATTTACTCTTTCGCTGAGAAATTGGTAAAGAAGTGGTCACTTTTGCCTATGTTGGGTCTACTAGTGTTCTATCCTATTTGGGACGAAGATCACCCTGGTGACAGATTGTGCACCCATTAAGGACCCAGAGGACAAAAAGATGGAAAACCTTGCTAAATTCTTGACTCACACGGATTCTCTTCTCAAGCCAAAGTTTGTTTATCTCTGGGTGACTCTGACTTCTGCTGTGTGGGCTAGTGTCCTGCATCAGGATTTAAGTACAAAGGGATCAACTTAATACCTTTTGTGATTGGCTGGACCAGATAGTTTAATAACGGCAAGTCCCTATATGATGCCTTGCTGGATTTGACTCACTGCATCTTTCCCATTAGCTTTGCAACTATTGAACTAAAAAGTGCTGGTCTGCAGACCATGTTTCCAAAAAGTCCCTTGTGGCATTGGCAGTTACAGGTTCATGCCCATTTGAAAAAACTTTGGGCAAAATGATCAAGGACGTAACAGGGTAAAAGAGCAGTCATCTTTCCCAGTCACAGTGGCCAAGATGTTCTTCTGAGAAGAAGGCCTCATCCTACTTTTCCATCTTAAAAACATTGCAGCCTAGAAGTCCATGATGGTATGAAAATTTGTCCCCATCTTTGACCAGCAAGATGTCTGGGTTAGGGGCAAGGGTGGGTTTCAAAAATATCCTGATAACTGTT
This sequence comes from Staurois parvus, assembly GCF_062004578.1. Taxonomy (NCBI): domain Eukaryota; kingdom Metazoa; phylum Chordata; class Amphibia; order Anura; family Ranidae; genus Staurois; species Staurois parvus. The sequence continues at coordinate 3,719,015 of NW_028318221.1, forward strand.
ATCCACATATCCAAAGTGTGGGTATTGGAGGTTGTTATAACCAGATGGAAAACAGAATTGATATCTCTCCCACATGACATATTTCTCACTTCAAATCTCCCTTTCTTATCCTGGGTCATGTAGTGTATGATTTAGTATTCAGGTACATTGGGTTTTGCTGCTGTCTTCAGGAGATTTGGCATTAGCTAAACAAACCTGTAAAGACAGCCCAGTATGACTCCTCACACTTGAAGCCTGCCTCAGTTTTTTACTAGTGACATGAAAAAATGGTCATCTATCTGCAGATCAACTGCAACATAGGCAAGGATTAGAAGATAAAGAAGCTGCATACTCTGTGAGTATATCATATGCTGAAAGTGCTTAAACTGAGCGTTTAATATCACTTTACTTTTACTTTCATATTTGGGAGATACAAGAATTAGTTGGTAAAAGTGTAAACCATGGCGCAGTGGTGGGGTAGGTTGCAATAGAAACCCTGTACTTTTACAGAAATAATACATAATAGGGTTATCTTGGTGTAAACTTTAGTGTTAAAGTGGTTGTAAAGGAATTAAAAAAAAGGAAAAAAAAAGAAATATGTCTAAACTTACCTACGCTGCAATAGAATTGCACAGAGTGGGCCTGAACCTTCTCTTCTCGTGTCCCCCACTATCATGCCTGGTTCCTTCTCTATGGCTGGTGCTCTCAATAGGAAGCCGCTTCCCATGGATGCAGTCATGCGGGCCTGCTCCTGAGCTCCACTGCTGCGTCTGATGACACAGACAGCAGGACTCATCTCCCCCCTGCTCCGACCTCACTAGAGTGACAGCAGTGGGAGCCAATAGAAGTGAGGGAAGAGAAGAGATGCAGACTTGCACAGTGCTGGATAGAATGAGGGCACAGGTACAGTGGGGCAAAGAGTATTTAGTCAGCCACCAATTGTGCAAGTTCTCCCTCTTAAAAAGATGAGAGAGGCCTGTAATTGGCATCATAGGTAGACCTCAACTATGAGAGACAAAATGAGAAACAAAATCCAGACAATCACATTGGCTGATTTGGAAAGAATTTATTTGCAAATTATGGTGGAAAATAAATATTTGGTCAATAACAAAAGATAATCTCAATACTTTGTTATATATCCTTTGTTGGCAATGACAGAGGTCAAACGTTTCCTGTAAGTCTTCACAAGGTCGGCACACACTGTTGCTAGTATGTTGACCCATTCCTCCATGCAGATCTCCTCTAGAGCAGTGATGTTTTGGGGCTGTCGCTGGGCAACACGGACTTTCAACTCCCTCCAAAGGTTTTCTATGGGGTTGAGATCTGGAGACTGGCTAGGCCACTCCAGGACCTTGAAATGCTTCTTACGAAGCCACTCCTTCGTTGCCCGGGCGGTATGTTTGGGATCATTGTCATGTTGGAAGACCCAGCCACGTTTCATCTTCAATGCCCTTGCTGATGGAAGGAGGTTTGCAATCAAAATCTCACGATACATGGCCCCATTCATTCTGTCCTGTACATAGATCAGTCGTCCTGGTTCCTTTGCGGAGAAACAGCCCCAAAGAATGATGTTGCCACCTCCATGCTTCACAGTAGGTATGGTGTTCTTTGGATGCAACTCAGCATTCTCTCTCCAAACACGACGAGTTGTGTTTCTACCAAACAGTTCTATTTTGGTTTCATCTGACCATATGACATTCTCCCAATCCTCTTCTGGATCATCCAAATGCTCTCTAGCAAACTTCAGACGGGCCCGGACATGTACTGGCTTAAGCAGGGGGACACGTGTGGCACTGCAGGATCTGAGTCCCTGGCGGCGTAGTGTGTTACTGATGGTAGCCTTTGTTACGTTGGTCCCAGCTCTCTGCAGGTCATTCACTAGGTCCCCCCGTGTGGTCCTGGGATTTTTGCTCACTGTTGTTGTGATCATTTTGACCCCACGGGGTGAGATCTTGCGTGGCGCCCCAGATCGAGGGAGATTATCAGTGGTCTTGTATGTCTTCCATTTTCTAATTATTGCTCCCACAGTTGATTTGTGCACACCAAGCTGCTTGCCTATTGAAGATTCAGTCTTCCCAGCCTGGTGCAGGTCTACAATTTTGTTACTGGTGTCCTTCGACAGCTCTTTGGTCTTTACCATAGTGGAGTTTGGAGTGTGACTGTTTGAGGTTGTGGACAGGTGTCTTTTATACTGATAACAAGTTCAAACAGGTGCCATTGATACAGGTAATGAGTGCAGGACAGAGGAGCCTCTTAAAGAAGAAGGTACAGGTCTGTGAGAGCCAGAAATCTTGCTTGTTTGTAGGTGACCAAATACTTATTTTCCACCATAATTTGCAAATAAATTCTTTCCAAATCAGCCAATGTGATTGTCACAATTGGTGGCTGACTAAATACTTTTTTGCCCCACTGTAAGTATAAGGAGGTATGAGGGGCCAATACCGATGTCTAAACTTTTTTTTACCTAAATGCAAGGAATGCATTAAGGTAAAAAATGTTTAGGCTTTAGAACCACTTTAATTTTCATGTATACACATATATATATATATATATATATATATATATATATATATATATATATATATATATATATATATACACAGTGGGGATCGAAAGTTTGGCCACCCCAGCTAAAAATTTGTATTGTGCATAAAGAAGCCAAGAAAAGATGGAAGAATCTCCAAAAGGCATCAAATTACAGATTAGACATTCTTATAATATGTCAACAAAAGTTAGATTTTATTTCCATCATTTACACTTTCAAAATAACAGAAAACAAAAAAATGTCGTCTGCAAAAGTTTGGGCACCCTGCAGAGTTAATATCTTGTACTGCCTCCTTTGGCAAGTATCACAGCTTGTAAATGCTATTTGTAGCCAGCCAAGAGTCTTTCAATTCTTGTTTGAGGTATCTTTGCCCATTCTTCCTTACAAAAGTCTTCCAGTTCTTTGAGATTTCTGGGCTGTCTGTCACGCACTGCTCTTTTAAGGTCTATCCATAGATTTTCAATTATGTTGAGGTCAGGAGATTGTGAAGGCCATGGCAAAACCTTCAGTTTACGCCTCTTGATGTAATCCCCCGTGGATTTCGAGGTGTGTTTAGGATCATTATCCATTTGTAGAAGCCATCCTCTCTTTAACTTCAGCTTTTTCACAGATGGCATCAAGTTACCATCCAAAATTTGCTGAAATTTTATTGTATCCATTTTCCCTTCTACTCGTGAGATGTTCCCTGTGCCACTGGCTGCAACACAACCCCAAAGCATGATTGATCCAACCCCATGCTTAACAGTTGGACAGAGGTTCTTTTCATTCAATTCTGTGCCCCTTCTTCTCCAAACGTACCTTTGCTCATTCTGGCCAAAAAGTTCAATTTTAACCTCATCGGTCCACAGAACTTGTTTCCAAAATGCATCAGGCTTGTCTATATGTTCATTTGCAAAGTTCAAATGATGATTTTTGTGGTGAGGACGTAGAAGAGGTTTTCTTCTGATGACTCTTCCATGAAGACCATATTTGTACAAGTATCTCTTTATAGTGGAATAGTGTACCACAACTCCAGTGTCTGCCAGATCTTTCTGGAGGGATCGTGCAGTCAAACGTGGGTTTTGAATTGTTTTTCTCACAATCCTGCGAGCTGTTCTGTCTGATATTTTTCTTGGTCTTCCAGATCTTGCTTTAACTTCCACTGTTCCTGATGACTGCCATTTCTTAATTACATTCCGAACAGAGGATATTGACATCTGAAAACGCTTTGCTATCTTCTTATAGCCTTCTCCAGCTTTGTAAGCGTCAACTATTTTCAGTTTTCTAGACAACTGCTTAGAAGAACCCATGGTGCTGATTGTTGGGGCAAGGTCAGATGAGTCTGGGCATTTAAAACCTTTGAGATTGACCTGGTCTTCCCAGACGATGATTGAGAACAATCCATGACACTGGCAGGTCTCAGCTTTGCAAAGGGGGCAATGCATGCTATAAATTCTGCAGGGTGCCCAAACATTTGCAGACGCCATTTTTTTGTTTTCTGTTATTTTGAAAGTGTAAATGATGGAAATAAAATCTAACTTTTGACATATTATAAGAATGTCTAATCTGTAATTTGATGCCTTTTGGAGATTTTACCATCTTTCCTTGGCCTCTTTATGCACATTAATACAAATTTTTAGCTGGGGTGCCCAAACTTTCGATCCCCACTGTGTGTATGTGTGTGTGTGTGTATGTGTGTATATATATATATATATATATATATATATATATATATATATATATATATATATATATATATATAGTCTGGTGTTACAGCAAAACATATGTATAATATAAACCAGCTGCTAACGCAAAAGTTTAATAATACCTGTGTGTTTTATACAGAATCTCTTTAATTTGTTTTTTTTTTTGCATCCTTTTTACTTTTTTTCAGGGTAACTCAAATACTATAAGTACTGTAGATATATCGGCTGGCTTTGTGGGACTAGATAACTATGTTGAGTATCCAGCTATTTTCCTAACTGTTTTTGTGACATATAGCGGGCCCCTCCTTTGGACTATGCACCTGCTTTATCACCTCAGTGCTGAAACTAACTGGTAAATATACTTTTTATGCAATTATAGAAAAATATCTCAGGTATTAAGAAATGTGAAATGCCATTGTAGTGGTGTGATTCCCTTCTTTTACAACATGGGTCACATGGACTGTTGTTTAAAGCAGAATTTCTGAAGCATGACTCATTGGTTGGGGTTCTTTGCGTACCTATGGAGTTTGCGTTCAACAATGTTGGACTCTGAGATTTATTAGGCTGGCACCATAGCACTGAAAAGCAGCTGATGTTAACCATCCTGTTTTTCCCCTTTGCTGTCTGCTCAGTTTTTCCTTTCATATACACAATAAAATGCACATTATAGACTTGGAAAAACTGCTTAGGACCTCTGGAATCATAGTATTTTTTTAATGCAAAAGACACATGGAATGCAAAAAATATCAATGCTCAATATTTTTATTAAAAATACACTAAAGTGTCATACACTCATATACTCTATAGCTTCCATGTTTAATATCTATTATTCTATATTCACTCACCCGCCACTTTATTAAGTACATCTGTTCAATTGCTTGGTAACACAAATTGCTAATCAGCCAATCACATGACAGTAACTCAATGCATTTAGGCATCTAGACATGGTGAAGACGACTCGCTGAAGTTCAAACCAAGCATAGAATGAGGAAAAAAGGGGGGTTTAGGTGACTGAGTGTGGCATGGTTGTTGGTGCCAGAAGGGCTGGTGTGAATATTTCATAAACTGCTGATATACTGGAATTTTCATGTATAACCATCTCTAATGACACTGTAAATTATACTTTAGCAAGTTAAATTGTAGCATAACAAAGAAATTGAAGATAGCAAGAAAGCAAATGTGCAGTACTCCTGCCAGTCACTGTCATACCCTCCACAATGCTGCTCTACACATACTTCCCTCTGTCATGACCTCCATACACCACTTCTGCCTATAGAAAACTTTTATGTCCTCCTTTTTACAAATATGTGCACATTGTGTCTACTGCTAAGTGACCTTTCTTTATATTCAGCATTGTTTGTGAAGCATTTCAAGCTTCCCATCAGCAATCCTGAAGTCTTCTTGCACCCGTTTGGCTTTGGGTATTCTTAAACTCCCTGTTTGCTGTCTTTCTCAGTGTTCAGTTTACCCTCCCAGCTCTGTTTTGCAGAAGGACACCTTCTGTATTCAGTCAGCTGTACTGGAGGCTTCCTCTGTACATTCAGCTTTATACCCTCATGGCTCATGTAACACCTCTCTATCATCTCTACTCAAAGTGTTGCATTACCCTCTTACAGCTTCCCTCCTTTACAGTATTACATTATCCTTCTGTATGTCTGCCATTGCTCTACTGGAGTATACAGACTCTGGAGTCGTTGCTTGTCCAGGCAGTGAAGGCTGTTTGCCCATCTCCTTTACAGCACGCATAAAATGGAGTGGACATACACGCAGGACACAAAAAGGGGTCACTAAACTCCCCCATACCCAACAACATATGCTCATTGTTTCTTCTTTCCCTCACTGCTCTATTCAGCTGTTTGGAGGCAAGCTAAATACCCAACAATTCCAGGTATGGGTTCCTTTCAAATGCTCTGGGTTTTTTGTTGCTGAGCCGAAACTGTTGAAGCCAAACACAGTCAAGAAGAAGGCCAGCAACGACAGGTTAAATATTTTTCTAATGAAAGGCATGCTGTAATAACAGTGGAGATTACACACTGCTCAAAAAAATTAAAGGAACACTCTTTTTAATCAGAGTATAGCATCAAGTCAATTGAACTCCTGGGATATTGATCTGGTCATTTAAGTAGCAGAGGGGGTTGTTAATGAATTTCATCTGCATCTGGCGCCCTGTGCTTTTCACAGATGAGAGCAGGTTCACCTGGAGCACATATGACAGACGTGAAAGGGTCTGGAGAAGCCATGGAGATTGTTATGCTGTCTGTAACATCGTTTGACATGACCATTTTGGTGGTGGGTCAATGATGGTCTGGGGAGGCATATCCATGAAGGGACGTACAGACCTCTACAGGCTAGACAATGGTACCCTGACTAGTAAGTAAATGTATCGGTATGCTACTAAATGCTAATATAATAAGTGATAACCCCAGATGCCAAATTATACTTTCTCCCCCGAAAGTTAAAAAACACTTGTGAAAGAAGGAAGAATTTTCTAATAGAAAACATCTGCACTATTGGGTTTTCTTTGACACAGAGATGCTGAATAACAGTTGGATTAAATGGTACCCTGACTGCCATTAGGTATCGGGATGCCGCCAGGTTGCGCCTCAGACTGTTCAGGAGATCAATGATGCCCTGGTCCAGATCTGGGAGGAAATACCCCAGGACACCATCCATCTCATTAGGAGCATGCCCCAACGTTGTCAGGCTTGCATACAAACACGTGGGGGCCATACAAACTACTGAGTACCATTATGAGTTGCTGCAATTAAATTTCAGCAAAATGGACTAGCTTGTTGCATAATTTTTTCACTTTGATTTTTGGGGTGTCTTTGAATTCAGTCCTCTGTAGGTTGATAATTTTCATTTGCATCAAACGATGTGGCATCCTTACATTCCTAACACATCACCCAGTTCATATCAGTATTGATATACAGCATGATATTTTTTCCCCATTGAGATCTGATATGTTTTCAGTGTCCCTTTAATTTTTTTGAGCAGTGTGTGTGTTTATTTTCATATATATATATATATATATATATATATATATATATATATATATATATATATATATACGCATGCACACTTTTTAAATGCATTAATATTTATTCATTACATTCATTGATCATGATCAAATGGGGGAAAAAAAAGAATGTGTGTCAGAATAATGCATTTCTGTACTGTCTGCTATGTTGGTGATCTAACTAAAAGTAATAACCAACTTAACCTTGCTCTCTTCCAGGAATTCCACTTCTGTTGCTCATGGTTGTTACTGCTACGCAATAATTCGCTCCCTACCGGTCACCGTGTACATTCTTCTGGTGACAGCTCTTCGTTACCACTTGTTTATATGGAGTGTTTTTTCTCCAAAGTTGCTCTATGAAGTGATACATCTGTCTATCTCGGCAGTAGTTTGTGCAGTGTTCATTGCTGTAGATAAGAATCAAGTTAATAAATCTGAAGGCTGAGGTGTCTCAGTGAAGATTCAGAATCGGAGAAGCTGAGATGGCTTTGTTCTATTTTTATAAACTGTAAAGGAACTTTGCATTTGTTTTTTGATGAACCTTTATATATGTGCAAGTGTAACTAATGTAATAAAAGGTTACAAAATATTTCTAGGTGCATAAGGAGATCCTGATCGTACCCCCTGTTACATGCTTAAAGGACAAGAGTAGTTTTAGCGCAAGATGTAGAAATCTAGTCCCCTAGCCTAGAAACTTCCCATCCAGCTGTTAAAGAATATGTAAACCCAACATTTCATATTCCTGATAAGTACCATGTACTTGTATGAAAAACTATCCTGTTCTCTTTGTATTGAAACTCCTGGTGTTCCTGGCAGTCACATTGCTTTCCTATTAAGCCCTCATGCACACTGGACGTTTGTAGAAGAAAACGTCAAAAGCCAAAAACAGCAGCTGTACAGCCAGTAAACTCCCCAGCATGTTATCCTATGTGTCCATGCACTCATAGACTGTAATCCGCTTTTTTGGCAGGGGCATTTTTTGGCTGAAAAAAAACCCAGAACTTTGGCTGTTTTTTTGACCAAAAAAAAAAAACCCTCTAAAAAACGTCACTAAACGCTAATGCAAAAATGCTGAAAAACCTGCGTTATTAATGTGACTTTACAAAGCTAACATTACCAGCGTTATTAAAACGCCCAGTGTGCATGGATCCTAAAAACTGGCCATTCTAGGTAGTCGAGCATGGTGTGGTCAGTTCTCTAGCTGTGCTGGGAACTCAGTGTGCTCTCCTCCAATGATCAGGCTTGTCCTGACACTCCACCCCCTGCACTTCTTTTAACTGGGAATATCCCTGTGTGTCTCCTTCCCCATGTCTTATGCAGCTGAGAACAGAGGGTATGTGATCACTTATAGAAAAAAAAAAAGGGTATTTATAATGTTTATTTGTATAATGGGTTTTTTTAATATCTATACACAAATGTTTTGCCTTTCATTTCTATTTTAAACTGAATGGGTTGTTTTACAAGGTGAGGGTTCACAATCACTTTAACTTACCTCAGCATGGCACGATGCCTGCACGCTCATCTGCTCTTTACATTCTATATGCAGAAAACGTTGGCATTAGATGCATCTCCAGGACTGGAGACTTTGTGACCAAGGCTCAGTTAAGTCTATGAGGAATAGAGGAAGTGTGCGGCCTGGCGGAGGCCCAGCTCTGTGCCTGAGGTAATTACGCAGCTGGTTAAGGGGGTTTCTTGGTTAATTTAGGTTAGGGGGCTACGGAGGGTGGTGAATTTTTATTTAACTAAAAGTGAACTTGTCCATTAAGGTATAAAACAGTGTCTGTAATGTGTGTTTGGAAAAAAAAGATGTCCGACCTACTGAAGATTTTCTTATTAAAGCACTGCACTTTAGGACAAAATGTTTTTACACCAAGATTAAAAAGACTTGGATTTTATTTATTGTGAAATGCATTATCACACAATAGCTGATGGCATAGTAATTTTATACATACAAATGAACAGAAACATTGTATTTTAATTTTTTTTTTCTTTTGGTTTATAATGACCTTAGTTTACCTCATCCACATACACTATATTGCCAAATGTATTGGGACACCCCTCCCAAATCTTTGGATTCAGGTGTTCCAATCCCCTCCATGGCCACAGAAGTATAAAGTTAGGCACCTAGGCATGCAGACTGCTTTTACAAACATTTGTGAAAGAATGGGTCGCTCTCAGGAGCTCAGTGAATTCAAGTGTGGTACTGTGATAGGTTGCCATCTGTGCTATAAGTCCATCCATGAAATTTTCTTGCTACTAAATATTCCACAGACAACTGTTAGTGGTGTTATAACAAAGTAGAAGCAACTGGGAAGATCAGCAACTCAGCCATGATGTGGTAGGCCACTTAAAATGACAGAGCGTTGTCAGCACATGCTGAATCGCACAGTGTGCAGAAGTCGCCAAATGTCTGCACAGTCATTAGCTAAAGACCTCCAAACTTCAGATTAGCACAACAGGGTGTAGATAGCTTCATGAAATGGGTTTCCATGGCCGAGCAGCTGCATCCAAGCCTTACATCAAGTGCAATGCAAAGCGTCTGATGCAGTGGTGTAAAGCACGCCACCATTAGACTCTAGAGCAGTGGACACGTGTTCTCTGGAGTGATGAATCACACTTCTCTGTCTGGGGAGGAGAATGGTACTTGCTTGACTGCACTGTGCCAAGTGTAAAGTTTGGTGGAGGGGGGGGGTTATGGTGTGGGGTTGTTTTTCAGGGTTTGGGCTTGGCCCCTTAGTTCCATTGAAGGAAACTCTTAAGGCGTCAACATACCATTGAGTCCTGACCTCAACCCGATAGAACACCTTTGGGATGAATTAGAGCGGAGACTGAGAGCCAGGACTTCTTGTCCGATATCCGTGCCTGACTTCACAAATGTGCTTCTGGAAGAATGGTTAAACATTCCCATAGACACACTCATAAACCTTGTGGACAGCCTTCCCAGGAGAGTTGAAGCTTTTATAGCTGTAAAGGGTGGGCCAACTCAATATTGAACCCTACGGACTAAGACTGGGATGCCATTAAAGTTCATGTGTGTGTAAAAGCAAGTGTCCCAATACTATTGGCAATGTAGTGTATGTTATTTAAAGAATATATGCAATGCATTTGAACACTGATTTGATTTTATTTATCAAGTTTTTTTTTTTTTTTGGAGCAAAGCTCTATGCAGATCTGAAGACACTACTGCTTTGCTCTTCCTAATGTAGGCCAGCTTAGCCAATAAAACCAACTGAACTGCAAAGGGTTTTATGAGGCCAGCTTGTGTTAGGCTTCAAAAATCTGATTGCAGCTAGCCCTGTAGTACTTCAATAGTCTTGCTCCCAACAGTTTAAGTAGTTGTAAACTTCTGAAACCCCTGAAGCATGTCTTTCTATAGTTTGTACTCATCTCAATTCAGTGCACTAAATGTCATTTCTGTCTGCTGCCTCTTTCCTCTGTTATCTGCACGAGTCAGGTCTGACACCAAGAAATAAAAAGGTGATGGGGAGGGATTTCCAGCACACAGCTTGTGATTGACAACCTCAGCTTTGTTCCTGTGTGTTGGGGGGTGTCCCTTCCCTTCCCTCCCCCCCCCCCCCAACCAGATCTCCTCATTGAGTGTAACTTCAGCTACCTGACCCTGTTTTCTGAAAGCTCAGACAAACTGTATAAATTAATCACTTTGAATAAATATAAAGGAGAAAGAGCTGCAAATAATCAGATACAACGTATGTAGTAAGATTTGTTTCATCTGTGCATCACTTGAGGCTAGTCACTTCACTGGGTATATGTAAGGGTTTACAACCACTTTAAGGGAAGGGGCAACAGTTGCCCTATCCGTTATAATTGTATCCACATTAAAGGGCTTTTCCACCAAGTGGACTAAAGGTAAAAAGTCCCAAAGCCCCTTTAACTTACTTTAACAGTGTTCAGCTTTCAGATGGTATAGAAGCTCTTGCAGCATAGCTACCTTTAAATCTCTATAAAATTGCAATCCTTGCAATCCCATAAAACCACCACTATAAACTGTTTGTCTCAGTCATTTGCACTTGCTTTGCTCTTCTTTTTTAATTCTGTGCAGGACATTTATCAAGCAAAATAGTGACATTTGGACACAGATTGGGCAGCCTCTCATTTAGCAAATAATTTGCACATGTATTTGCAACCCCTACACTCAGAATCCTAGGCAGCCAGCTTCAACAGATTTTTTTAACGCATATATGACAGATCTTCACTGCAAACAAATGCACAATTAAGAAGTGGTCAGTGTGTCAGGTATAATTCCATTGTATTAGAGAAGGTGAGGGATGCACTTATGAGTCAAGCTTTAGTGTAGTAAATCCCCCCACCTGTTAGCATTGCAATATTGTGCGGCAGAATTGTGTCCGCTTGTGGCTACTGCTGAAATACATAGATTCAGTATGTTGGACATGTCTCCAAGATTGTAGAAGTAACTAATGAATTGCTTGTAAAATAAAACTTGAAATGTAATATCGCATTAAAACACTTGAGGCTGTCAATATGTATGTTCTAGGAAAAAGTGTAAATATTTTTTTTTTTTTAATGTATTTGTATATTAGTATATTTGTAGAAGTACAGTGTTTTGAAAAAAAGTTTTCTGCTTTTATATAAAATGGTGACCTGGTTTTAATAATAATTAACAAAAACATTGCCTTTTCCCTAATGTTTTGCACCAATAAAAATATTAAGGGTTTGTTTTAATTTACAGAGACTTTTTACTTTCCTCAAGTTTGAAGGAAGCATCTTATGCTGAGAAGTTGGTTGTGTGATGACTTTGTAATGATGTCATTCATCATCACAGCCATTTTCCACCTCACACAGTTCATGAATACTTTCCTTTGAGATTTACTTAACCTCCCTAGCGGTCTGATTATGTCAGTATTTCTGTGCTCAAAGCGGTACTTTTTTTGCATGGAAATATGTTTTTTTTATTGTAGGCCTGTAATTTTTAGCAATAACTGGCTGAAAACTGTCCGAACAAGTCTAGTAAACATCCCGCATGTTAAAATTTGAAACATGAAATCATAAATTATATTTTAATAAATAATCATAAAAAATAATATAATACATTTAATTCAATAATATACTCAAACCAAAAACACTGAAATTTGAAATCGAGCGCCAAGTTTGCACATCACGGAGCAAAGTGGTAAAATCGTTTTCAGTGTCTGATAACGAATTTCCCCACGAATCATCACTCAATTCTGAAAGTGGTTCTAATTTACTATCGCTGTTCTCCAGCTGGTCTAAAACCGCTTTTGACCTAAAGGGACGCTTTTTGGACGCCATGGACATTTCTCAGTTTCCAGGCAGAAAGAACAGTAAATATGCAGGCAGGGCACAGGACAAAGCACTAGGGACAAAATGTATGTGAAATGGTTTGATATTGTAATGTTATACTATGTGATTTTAGTGAATGTCACCTTTTGACATTTTTAAATTTCCCGCCGGTTCCGTTCCCCGTACGTCCTGACGTCGCAGGGAACGGAACCCCGGAATACGGATGCCGGCATCGGCCGGAGGAGATGGCCGGGGACACTGAGGGGGGATATCGCGGGAGCGAAGGACAAGGTAAGTGCAAAAGGGGTCCCAGAGCAACGCTGCAGGGTATTCCCGAGTGTAGCTTGGGGTTACCGCTTTTGGCACTGAAACTTTATCCCGAGCTACACTCGGGAATACCTTCAGGGAGGTTTAAGTGTTACTAAACCCAGGACCCTGCATTCACTCTATTTGGTCTCCCACAGTACACAGAACATGGAAGTGCTATTATTTTAGTAAATATAAACTGATAATTACCTTGTTAGGGATCCGGGTATGACCAGAAATGTGTGGACTGACACAGGGAAACACAGGCTCCAGGTATAGTATAAACAATACAATTTATTAAAGACTAAACAATACATAAACGCAGTGCAAGACTAAACATAAACACAGTGCAACCAAACCTCCAACAGATAACAATAAGAACAATACTAAACGTAGTCGGGCAGGCCGGGTCAGTAGCAAATGGGCAGGCAAGGTACAAGGAGCAGGCGGAAGCGTAGCCGAGGTCAGGACAGTTCATGCAGACAGGATTAAAGCAGAATCAGGATCAGGCAGGAAGCAGACAGGATGCAGGTACAGGGGCTCATGGGAAACATGCACCAAGGCCCTGATCACAGGCCTGGCCATTCCTTAAATACACCTGCTGTAATCAGCTTCAGGTGATGGCTCATTGTAGGAGTGAGCCTCTGGTTGCTGAGAGCACCAGCTGGCCAGCCCTGGTACTGCAGCCCACAAGGCAGGCGGGTCCCACCACCACTGGCAAGTCCATTCCTGACATACCTTTTCTCATCAGCAATTACAGCAGCCTTGTGACTTCTATCAGTGTCCAGCAGAGCACATGTTAAAGCTTGTCAGAGGAGTTTTCTTTCTGCTCTAGGAGGATGCAGAACCCCTGACCTCTGTCTGGACAGTGCTGATTGGCCCTGTGCTGAACACGTGCACTTTCCCAAGCAAAAAAAAAAAACCTCTCTAGCAATACACACTAAACTGAGCATGTGCAGGGTGACGCCACATGATATGTCTTATCAGGAGATAAAAGGGGGACGCTGGAAGAAGGGGAGGATCAGAGAAGTCAAGATCAAACAGCCTTTTTACACAATGCTGAGAATTAACCTCGTAGGTTCCACAGGGAGTATATCGAGCATGATTTACTGCATATATAGACTGGTTTTACTGTTGTGCATTTAGTAACACTTTAAAGTAGAACTATATCCAAAATGAAAAAATAAACAAAACAATTGCCTAGAGTAAGATAGGAATATAACCCCTGTCCGATTATTTTTTGCTATCTTTGTCCCATTGAGATTTACATTCACTTCCTGTCCCATAGCCAAAACAGGAAGTGAGAAAATTATGAAAATTAAGGGAATTCCTTAGGGACGCCCAGGTCACCAGAACTAGTGACCCCATTGAAAAATGTCCTCTTTATAACTTTGCTGGGGACTACCCAAAATGTGGGTTTCTTTTACTTTCACTTTCGATAACGGTAAACAGGACAAATAGGGTGAATCTCCTTAATGGGGTTGCAGACCATAAAACCTGACAGGTATTCTAATCCATTTCCACTCTGTCCAAAACTAAACAAAAAGTTATGATGTTAGTTATACTTTGTTGTTTTATTGGAACAAAAATTGAGTTGAAATGTTATATATTTGATCGTAATTAACCACATAGAGCTTGATTTTATTTGATTATTGTTTGGCTTCAGAGTGTCTGCTCAAGTACAGCTCAGAATCAGCCTAAAGCTGTACTCTAGGGGAAAGAAAATTGGGCCACTTGTGTAAAAATAATTATTGGTATCGCATGTATGGCTGCTATTCCATTCAGTAAAACTGCTGATTTCATTTGGACCCTGCAGTGGAGGAAACATCGAACACTTGTAGTTCCTGCTTTAATACACTGATCATAGCAGGTTCCTCGTTGCACACCTCCATTCAAATTAAAAAAACTTGTATTGTTTTCATTGAATACAAGGCTTTTTGTGACTAAAGGAAGGGCACATAAATGTCATGCTCTCCTTTCCTCCAATCAAAGAAAGCTTTGCTTTCTGTAATTGGCTTTTTTCTGAATGGAGGAGGAATACAGTGAACAACTAGCTATGATCAGTGTTCTGCAACTGGAATTACAAGACACCATGCTGGACGTTTGGCATTCACAGTACTGTGAGGGCTGAATGAAAGTAACTGTTTTACTAAAAGAACCAGTAGCCAAAGATGGGACAGACCTCAATAAAGATTTTAATTTTTACACCAAAACAGGAACATATTTACACATTCTCTCTTGAGAAAAGGAGATTAAAGGGGATTTGATCAACATGTATAAATACATCAGTGGTTCATATAGTGAACTCGGTGTAGAGTTATTCACCCTGAGGTCATCACAGAGGACAAGGGGGCACTCTTTACGTCTGGGGAAAAAAAGAAGTAAAGGTTTCTTCACAGTAAGAGCTGTGAAAATGTGGAATAGACTCCTTCAAGAATTGGTTCTGGTCAGCTCAGTGGATTGCTTTAAAAAAGGCCGGGATTCTTTCTTAGATACACAGAATATAACTGGATACTAACATTTATAGGTAAAGTTGATCCAGGGAATATCCAATTGCCTCTGGGGGGATCAGGAAGGAATTTTTTTCCCCTGCAGGAGCAATATGGATCATGCTTTGCTGGGCTTTTTTTTGGCTTCCTCTGGATTAACTGTGGGTATAGGATTATAACTTTTTTTTTGTAATGGTTGAACTGGATGGACTTTTGTCTTTTTTCAGCCAGACTACCTATGTAACAGCAAATGGTCCAAAAAGTTTTTTTTTTAATTGCTGCAACTGTATCTCAAAGTGTGTCTGAGCTCCTGAACATAAATGTAATTTTCTTGGAACTTGCCAAAACTTTTTGATGTGGTAGTTGCATTAGTTTTCCCTTTTTCCCCCTAGGTTTTTCCCTTTTATTTTTCACTGATGATCCTGCCAGTAATACACAACCCATGCTAGGGTGGGAACACTCACTACACTGTATCTATGGAGAGGCAGTCTTGTTACCCTTAAGATGAGACTACAATAACCTCTCTTCTCCATAAGGCTAGTTTCACACCTATGCAGTTTGCATTTGATCGTTTCTGCAGTGTGTTTTTGCCGCGTTTTGCATTTTTATTTTCAACTTGTTGCTGGGCAGCATAAACCTTATTAAAAACGCACTACATGCTTTTCTGCAACGTCACTCAAGTAGCGTCAAAGTAGTGCAGGAACCTTTATGTGACCTAAGTTGCATGTTAGGTTTAAGCGGTAATTGTTAGGGTTGAAATGCTAACCCTAACAACCCTAACTCTAGCCCTTTACCCTAAACCTAATTCTTAACCATATCCCCACCATCGAACCCTAGCCCTTAACCCTAACATGCAACTTTGGTTACATAAAAGTTCCTTCACGACTTTGATACAATTTGGATGCTACTTGAATGCCAGAGTGTAAGGTCACATCAAAGTTGCACTACAGTAACAGAACTGTCATACTTTTCTGGTACCAAAAGAGCTTTATTGAAAGAGTTCTTTTACAAAATTGAAATGCAAGTGTGGCAAATGAAAGAGGCTTGTTTAGTATATAATGAAAGTATGGGCCTGCGCAGGGGCCTATTTGGCAGTAGTAACAATGAAACAAACCTAAAGAGATCACAATCCATATATTGATAGCATAGTAGCAGACAAAGATTAAACTGATACATCTCTGGAAAAAGATCATGCAACCTGGTCCACATGATCTACACCTGCAAACAGTAGCGACAATATGAATAAGTGGGACTTAAAAATTGTAAATGTGGAAATGTGAATGTGGGGTTGGAACAGATCAACAAGAGATGTTTAAATGTTGTGAAATATTATGTATTCCCAGTAATTTGATTAACTTCTAAAAAAAAATGTAAAGGACCCTGGAGTGTGAAGTATGGGGGCCCTATTATGAATCTTACCAAATAGTGGCACAGAAAAGGGAAGGGAGAGAGGAAAGAAGAGAGAGGGTTTGCCATGAGGTGGTAGCAGTCACCCTTCTGCCCTCAAAAGGGGTAAGAAGGGGAAGAAAGAAGTTTCAGGAGAAAGAGGCAGCTTGGTTGTTCAAGGGTCAGAGGTGAAGTAATCATGTTGTAAAGCGGTAAACGGGTTGGTAATCCAACCAAGGTTGCCAGATAGGGAGAAATGTATCATGTTTGTCTTCTAGTATTGCCATCAGTTTTTCATTAACAAGAAAACCTTGAATTCTGGATTTGACCTCAAATTGAAGCCCCGGAATCCTCAATGCACAAGCTATGGTTTGTTTTGTTGCCATAAAGATGAACGCAATTAAAGCATTGAAGCCCCGGGGAGCCTTCGTGATCCATTTGATGAGAAGGGCCTCAGCTGGGTTTTTCCATAAGTTGAGCTGCGTGACGCAGTAGACACATATCCACAGTCTGCGAGTCACTGGGCAAGACCACCATATATAGTACATAGTTTCCTTGGTCTCACATTCTCTGAAACAAGAGGCGTCATATCCGTGGACATATTTTGCAATACGCGCAGGGGTAAAATACCGTCAGAAGAGGAACTAGTGTTAAAGTTTCTTGTAGGTCTTTTTCCAATTGAGCACAGTATGCGGGTAAGGATTCAGAAACATGGTTTTGAAGGGCTTTATAAATAAAGGATAAGGCTCCTCTAGTAGCAGCAGATGATTTATAAAGAGATTCGAAACTGGTTAGAGTTTTAGGAGAGGTGGTATTATGTATCAATGGCGTAATAAAGCGGCTAATCTGTAGGTAGCAAAACAGTTCATTTGAGGGCATATTTGCATGAATGTCTATGAGACACCATGGGGTTTATTTACTAAAGCTGGAGAGTCCAAAATCAGACTCCCTTCTGCATAGAAACCAATCAGCTTCTAACCTCAGCTTGTTCAATGAAGCTTTGGCAATGAAACCTGGAAGCTGATTGGTTTCTATGCAGAAGGGAGTCTGATTTTGGACTCTCCAGCTTTAGTAAATAAACCCCCATTTGTCTAGAGGGCATATTTGCATGAATGTCTATGAGACGCCACTTGGCTTTTAAGTCACTAGAGGGCGTATTTCCATGAATGTTTATGAGATACCATTTGGCATTGAAATCATTAGAGGGTGTATTTGCATGAATGTTTATGAGATACCATTTGGCATTGAAATCATTAGAGGGTGTATTTGCATGAATGTCTTTGAGAAGCCAGTTGGCTTTAAAGTCACTAGAGAGCGTTTTTGCATGAATGTCTATGAGACGCCATTTGGCATTCAAGTCATTAGAGGGCTTATTCCATGAATGTTTATGAGATGCCATTTGGCATTGCAATTACTAGAGGGCGTATTTCCATGAATGTTTGAGATGCCATTTTGCTTTGAATTCACTAGAAGGCATTTTTGCATGAATGTCTATGAGACGCCATTTGGCATTTAGGTCACTAGAGGGTGTATTTCCATGAATGTTTATGAGATGCCATTTGGCATTGAAATCACTAGAGGGCAAATTTGCATGCATGTCTTTGAAATGCCATTTGGCATTTAAGTCACTAGAGAGCGTTTTTGCATGAATGTCTATGAGACGCGATTTAGTATTTAAGTCACTAGAGGGCATATTTCCATGAATGTTTATGAGATGCCATTAGGCATTGAAATCGCTAGAGGGCGTTTTTGCATGAATATCTATGAGACGCCATTTGGCTTTTAAGTCACTATAGGGCGTATTTCCATGAATGTTTATGAGATGCCATTTGGCATTGAAGTCACTAGAGGGCAAATTTGCATGAATGTCTTTGAGATGTCATTTGACATTTAAGTCACTAGAGGGTGTTTTTGCATGAATGTCTATGAGACGCCATTTGGCATTTAAGTTTCTAGAGGGCGTATTTCCATGAATGTTTATGAGATGCCATTTGGTATTGAAATCACTAGAGGGCGTATTTGCATGAATGTCTTTGAGATGCCATTTGGCATTGAAGTTGCTAGAGAGCTTTTTTGCATGAATGTCTAAGAGACGCCATTTGGCATTTAAGTCACTAGAGTGCGTTTTTGCATGAATGTCTATGATACCATTTGGCATTTGTCATTAGGGCATATTTCCATGAATGTTTGAGATGCTATTTGGCATTGAAATCACTAGAGGGCGTATTTGCATGAATGTCTTTGAGATGCATTTGGCATTGAAGTCAATAGAGAGCGTTTTTGCATGAATGTCTATGAGACCCCATTTTTCTTTGAATTCACTAGAGGGCATTTTTGCATGAATGTCTTTGAGAAGCCATTTGGCATTGAAGTCACTAGAGGGCGTATTTGCTTGAATGTCTATAAGATGCCATTTTGCTTTGAAGTCACTAGAGGGCGTTTTTACATAAATGTCTATGAGATGCCATTTGGCATTGAAATCACTAGAGGGTGTATTTACATGAATGTCCTTGAGAAGCAATTTGGCATTGAAGTCACTAGGGAGCGTATTTTCATGAATTTTTATGAGATGCCATTTGGCATTAAAGTCACTAGGAGGCGTTGTTGCATGAATGTCTATGAGATGCCATTTTCATCGAAGTCACTAGAGGGCGTTTTTGCATCAATATCTATGAGACCCCATTTTGCTTTGAAATCACTAGAGGGCGTTTTTGCATGAATGTCTTTGAGAAGCCATTTGGCATTGAAATCACTAGAGGGTGTATTTACATGAATGTCCTTGAGAAGCAATTTGGCATTGAAGTCACTAGGGAGCGTATTTTCATGAATTTTTATGAGATGCCATTTGGCATTAAAGTCACTAGGAGGCGTTGTTGCATGAATGTCTATGAGATGCCATTTTCATCGAAATCACTAGAGGGCGTTTTTGCATCAATATCTATGAGACCCCATTTTGCTTTGAAGTCACTAGAGGGCGTATTTGCTTGAATGTCTATAAGATGCCATTTTGCTTTGAAGTCACTAGAGGGCGTTTTTGCATGAATGTCCTTGAGAAGCAATTTGGCATTGAAGTCACTAGAGGGCGTGTTTGCATG
The DNA here is from genome assembly GCF_062004578.1 of Staurois parvus. NCBI lineage: Eukaryota > Metazoa > Chordata > Amphibia > Anura > Ranidae > Staurois > Staurois parvus. The sequence goes on from NW_028318221.1 coordinate 3,738,799, forward strand.
AATTTCTATGAGATGCCCTTTTCATCAAAGACACTAGAGGGCGTTTTTGTATGAACGACAATGAGATGCCATTTGGCATTGAAGTCACTAGAGGGAGTTTTTGCATGAATGTCTATGAGATGCCATTTGGCATTTAAGTCCTTTTTTTTATTTATTTAAATATTTATTAGTTTTCAACATATTAGGACATTTAAAATCCACAACACAAATTCTTTACATTCATATGTATCCAAAAAAAAAAAAATAGAAACCCCAAATTATTTACTCATTTCCCATATTTTCCTTTTTTCTCTCATGCCTCCCCTTAGCAAATCTAAGATCACCCCCCCCCACCACCACCACCACCCCTCCCCTCGTCTTCCTCTCATAAACACTAAAAAAAGAGGCCTTAAATACAGTCAGGTCCATAAATATTGGGACATGGACACAATTCTAACATTTTTGGCTCTATACACCACCACAATGGATTTGAAATGAAACACACAAGATGTGCTTTAACTGCAGACTGTCAGCTTTAATTTGAGGGTATTTACATCCAAATCAGGTGAACGGTGTAGGAATTACAACAGTTTGCATATGTGCCTCCCACTTGTTAAGGGACCAAAAGTAATGGGACACTTGGCTTCTTAGCTGTTCCATGGGCAGGTGTGTGTTATTCCCTCATTATCCCAATTACAATGAGCAGATAAAAGGTCCAGAGTTCATTTCAAGTGTTCTATTTGCATTTGGAATCTGTTGCTGTCAACTCTCAAGATGAGATCCAAAGAGCTGTCACTATCAGTGAAACAAGCCATCATTAGGCTGAAAAAACAAAACAAACCCATCAGAGAGATAGCAAAACATTAGGCATGGCCAAAACAACTGTTTGGAACATTCTTAAAAAGAAGGAACGCACCGGTGAGCTCAGCAACACCAAAAGACCCAGAAGACCATGGAAAACAACTGTGGTGGATGAGCGAAGAATTCTTTCCCTGGTGAAGAAAACACCCTTCACAACAGTTGGCCAGATCAAGAACACTCTCCAGGAGGTAGGTGTATGTGTGTCAAAGTCAACAATCAAGAGAATAATTCACCAGAGTGAATACAGAGGGTTCACCACAAGATGTAAACCATTGGTGAGCCTCAAAAACAGGAAGGCCAGATTAGAGTTTGCCAAACGACATGTAAAAAAGCCTTCACAGTTCTGGAACAACATCCTATGGACAGATGAGACCGAGATCAACTTGTACCAGAGTGATGGGAAGAGAAGAGTATGGAGAAGGAAAGGAACTGCTCATGATCCTAAGCATACCACCTCATCAGTGAAGCATGGTGGTGGTAGTGTCATGGCGTGGGCATGTATGGCTGCCAATGGAACTGGTTCTCTTGTATTTATTGATGATGTGACTGCTGACAAAAGCAGCAGGATGAATTCTGAAGTGTTTCGGGAATATTATCTGCTCATATTCAGCCAAATGCTTCACAACTCATTGGACGCCGCTTCACAGTGCAGATGGACAATGACCCAAAGCATACTGCAAAAGCAACCAAAGAGTTTTTTAAGGGAAAGAAGTGGAATGTTATGCAATGGCCAAGTCAATCACCTGACCTGAATCCGATTGAGCATGCATTTCACTTGCTGAAGACAAAACTGAAGGGAAAATGCCCCAAGAACAAGCAGGAACTGAAGACAGTTGCAGTAGAGGCCTGGCAGAGCATCACCAGGGATGAAACCCAGCGTCTGGTGATGTCTATGCGTTCCAGACTTCAGGCTGTAATTGACTGCAAAGGATTTGCCACCAAGTATTAAAAAGTGAAAGTTTGATTTATGATTATTATTCTGTCCCATTACTTTTGGTCCCTTAACAAGTGGGAGGCACATATGCAAACTATTGTAATTCCTACACCGTTCACCTGATTTGGATGTAAATACCCTCAAAATAAAGCTGACAGTCTGCAGTTAAAGCACATCTTGTTTGTTTTATTTCAAATCCATTATGGTGGTGTATAGAGCCAAAAATGTTAGAATTGTGTCTATGTCCCAATATTTATGGATCTGACTGTATGTTCTTATTACTGATGGGTAGAAATAGAGATGCCTTTTTTCATCTATTCACTTTTGATCTAAACACTTCCCATTTTTCCCATTTCGCATGATATGTCGCCAACCTGTCTTCTTGAATATAGAGTAATTTCTCCAATCTACCAATATGGTCCACTCTATCCAGTCTTCCTCTTTTGGAGCTTCTACTTGTCGCCAAAACTTTGGGATCAAACCCTTGGCCGCATTTAAGAAGTACCCTACACCTGATTATATTTATTTGCTGATGATTCTGTATTATGTAAAAGGCAGGTTCCAGCATCCAAACTAATATCCGTTTTCGTAATCTTTTTAATTTGATAAACCACTCTTTCCAGAATATTTGTATCTTTGGACATTTCCACCATAAGTGATAGATCGTGCCTATCTCTCCACACTCTCGCCAGCACAAAGGTGATTTCTCCCCACTCATTTTATGTTCTATACTTCTCTTGTCAAACATTTGTAATTCATTTCCACCTCCCGTGCACTTATATTCTCATGAACCAATCTAAATATTTTCCTCTGTTTACCCTCATCTATCTCCACCCCCAAATCTCTCTCCCAATTTTCTATATACTTAAATTTTTTTCCACCTATATCTAACTCAGTAAGAATTTTATATATTTTTGCCGTACCATGCTTTCCATCACCCCGTGATTCCAACAGCCTCTCAAACAAATTCCAGTCTGCTCTAGTTCTCAAAGGCTTAGGTTATTTCTCCACAAAACATTTTAATTGATTATATCTCCAACTATCTATCTTAGTGAAAATCTTTCCTTCTTCCTTTTCCAAATCTTCAAGTGCTCTCAATTCTACACCTTTCATTATATCTCTCAGCTGAACTCCCTCATTCTTGATCCATTTCCCTGAATTTTCCTCCCTTCCTGGCGGGAAATACCTTGACTTTCTCAGTGGCATAAAAAATGAGTTAAATTCCCACTTTAACTGTTTGTGCATTCTATCCCACACTCTTAACACATTCAAAGTGTACACACTCGTGCTCTCTTTTAACCCTCTATACTCTGATGGCACCCATATACTCCTACTTAAATTATTACCACTAAGTGAATTTTCTATTGTGACCCAATTTTTCCCTTTTACATTATGTGTCCAGTCAAATATTCTGGCCAAAATTACTGCTTTATAATATCTCTTAAAATCTGGAACTCCCAATCCCCCTCTTTATTTCTAGTTATCACTTCATACGATACTCTAGGTTTTTTATTTCTCCAAATATATCTTATCTTTTTAATCATCTTAAAATATATCTCTGGATTCTTAATGGGGACCATTTGGAATTTATAAAGGATTTTGGGAACCACTATAATTTTTATCAGATTTATGTGACCCAACCAGGACTGCTTTTCATCTCCTAATCTCTTTAGTGCCTCTCTAATTTCATTTAGCATTACTATATAGTTTGATTTATACAGGTTTTTATATGCCGAGGTGAGTTTTACTCCCAAGTATTTTAATTCTCTCTCTTTCCATACAAAGGGGAATTCCCTTTGTATCCCTCTTTTTTCCTTATTTGGAAGATTTATATTTAATATCTCTGTTTTAGCCAGGGTCATTTTTAGATTTGACATCTCTCCATATTCCTTCAATGCCCTCATTAAGTTAGGGAGCGTTATCCTAGGATTACCGACATAAAACAATAAATCATCCGCAAAAGCGGCTACCTTATGCTCTGTATTTCCTACACATATTCCTTTTATGTCTAAATTTCTCCTTATTGTTCCCAACAGTGATTCCAAGGACAATACGAACAACAATGGGGACAACGGGAAGCCCTGTCTTGTTCCATTTGTCATCTCAAATGACCCTGACATCTCCCCATTTACCATAACAACTGCAGAGGGCCTCCTATACAGTTTTCCTATCCATGCTCTCATTCTAGCTCCCACTCCCAGGACCTCCAATGTAACCCCAGTTAACTCTATCAAATGCCTTCTCTGCATTTACTGAAAGGACCACAACTGGAGTCCTTCCCTTTCTACTTTTCTGAATGAGCAGCAATGATCTCAACCCATTGTCTCTGCCCTCTGTCCCTTGAACAAATCCCACCTGATCTTCATGTATCCATTCGGGCATTAAAACTTTCAGTCTATTTGCCAGGATCTTTGCATATAACTTCGTGTCTGTATTCAATAATGATATTGGTCTATAACTTGAGCACTGGATGGGATCTTTTCCTTCCTTATAAATGAGGACCACCTGAGCCTGCAATAATTCTCGTCTCATGTCCATCTCTCCCCCCAAAGTGTTAAAATAGGCCTTTAATTTAGGTATTAACAATTCACTATATTTTTTATAATATCTAACAGTATACCCATCTGGTCCTGGACTTTTACCTGTCATAGAGTTCTTTAATGCTATCTTTATTTCTTCATTTGTAATTTCAGATTCTAGAGAGTTCAAGAGATCTTCATTTAATTTCGGTAGACCTGCATTTTTTAAATATATTCTTTTTTTTTCCGCCTTTGCTATTCCATCTTTAGATGTTAAATCTTGGGGGGCAATGTTATAAAGTTTACTATAATAATCCCTAAACACCTTCGTGATATCTCTCATTGAGTGAACCAGTTCTCCCTTGGGGTTTTTTATTTTATCTATATAATTCCTATTTTTCTTTTTACTCAAAGCTCTCATTAAATATTTTCCTGTTCTTTCCCCCCTTCTATATCTTTCACATGCTACTTTATTAAAGACTCTCTTCTTCCATCATAATGTCTAGTTCTTCTCTCTTTTTCTTTACTTTCTGCATTATTTCTTTTGTTATATTCTTCTTATGCATCTGGTCAATCTCCGCTAATTCCTTTTAAGAGCCCACTGATTTTCTCTCTCCTTTCTCTTTTCTTTCTTGCCCCAATTGCAATAAGGATTTCCCTTATATATACCTTGTGGGCCTCCCACCCCGTAGCCTCCAACACATCTCTGGTTTAATTTTCCTCAAAATATCTCCTATTCTCCTCTCCAATCTTCCGCTCAGTCTCTTGATCCATTAGGAGAGCTTCATTCAACCTCCATCCTGGCCCTCCTGGAGGCCTCTTTCCCCATCCCATTCTCACTACAGGGGCATGATCTGAGAGTGACATTACCTCTATTGTTACTTTAACCAATGACTCTATTAATTGATGATCTATCAGTATATAGTCCAACCTAGAATACATCTCATGAACCTTTGAGAAGAAGGAATAGTCTCTATCTTTCATGTGTGTAATTCTCCAACTGTCCACCAACTGATACTCTCTTATCACTTTCCTCAGTACTCTTAGGGACTTACAACCCTCTCTTTGCGTTAAAGAAGTTGTATCCATTTGTAGGTCAAAACATAAATTAAAATACCCAGCTACTATCAAAAACCCCTTTCTAAAATCCATCAATCTCTTTAAAACTCTTTTCAAAAATAGCTCCGGCTTCTTATTTGGGCAATAGATATTAGCAACTGTACATTCAATATCTTGTATTTTACCTCTCAAAAATAAAAACCTCCCTTCCGGGTCTGTCTCTCTATCTTCCAACTCAAACCTTATATTCTTTGCAAATCCTATAGCTACACCCTTTGCTCTCTTAACTGGGGAATCTGCATAATACCATAATGGATAATATCTAGAATTCAGTTTTACATTTGATTTCAATTCAAGATCCGTTTCCTGCAGGAAAACCACTGAGGCGGCTCTATGTTGTAATTCCTTATATAACTTAAACCTTTTCCCTGGGCAGCTTAGCCCGTTCACATTATAAGTTATAAACCGTAAATCTTCCATTTTCTTTGTCTTTTCACTCCTCTCCACCCTCTCCTCTCTCCCTCTTCCTCCGCCTCTATTTCTCCCTTCTTCCTCTAGGCTATCCCCCCTAATACCCTCCCCTCTACCCTCCCTCACCCCTCTACCCTCCAATCTACCCCCCTTTTCCCTCCCACCCCCCTTCTTTTAATCTTACTTTTTTCCTCACCCCTCCCTGTTTTAGGCTTGTAGTTTGCCTATAAATCTTTTGAGGGTCAAAACCCACCATAGATTTACTACTTTGGGGTTGAACTCCACCCATGAACGGCCTCCCCCACCTCCCACCACCCCAGATGCCCCATCTCTATTTCATGAACTCAACATGGTTTCACCAGGTGCTACTTCATGAGAGCAAACAGAGAGAGAGGAGAAAAAAAAACACCCTCTCCATCCTCTATCTCCCTCTCCCAATCAACTGCCAATCTTCCTTTACTCTGGCCCCAAAGTCTCCTTCCTCTTCCTCCCAGCCAGAAATCTCTATAATTTGTAAATCAAGTCTGTCACAGAAGTCTCTTAAATCTCAAATAAGCTGTAACTCCGTTCTTCCATCCAATTAGACACTCCGGAATACCCCATCTATAGTGCACATTTTGTTTTTTCATCTGCTCTAATGGGTTTCAAAGATCTTCTTCTCCATAGTGTCTTTGATGTTAAATCTGCAAATATCTGTATATCCATTTCTCCATACTTAATGATTGATCTTCCCTTAATCTTTCTCCATATCTCTTCTTTATCTCCCATCTTCTGGAATTGGACAATTATACCTCTCGATTTCTCTTTTCCACTTCCTTGTTGGATCCTTCCAATTCTAAAGACCCCTTCCACAATAACCAATTCTGTTTCTAGTCTGTCCATTATGGAATTTAGGATTTTACAGACAGTCTCTTATTTCCTCTCCCTTTACAAGCTCCGGAACGTCTCTTACCCTAAGATTCTTCCTCCTCTCCTTGTTTTCCTGTACCTCCATCCTATAAAGCAGTCTTTTTTGCTCTTTCCTAATATCTTTTGTCCTTTTTCTAAACCGGAGATAAATTGGGCATGGTTTTTAATTCTTTCCTCTGTCTCCTCCATCTGCAATAACATCTGCCCCAAATCACTCCGTATAGTTGTCAGTTCTTGTTTTTATTGCGGTTTCTAAACTCTTAAACATATCTGCCATCTCTTTCTTATTTGGTGCTTGTAATTCACTTTCCATTTCTCTCCTCTCCAAATGTTCTGTTACTTGTTGACTATTATATTTTGTTCCCAGGGAGAGTCTAGGGCTGACTTCCAAACTCATTTCCAGCTAACTTTTTTCACCAATGCCTTGCGATCTTTCTGGAGTCACATTTCCTTGGGACGTATACTTTTTTATCGTACCAGCTTGGGACCCCTTTAGCCCACTGCTTTTAACATTTTTTATTCTTCATCTCTTCTGTGTATCTTATTTGCTTAAAATACAGGAACCACAATGAATTAACGAATGCAAGCCAGGGACCCATATTTTAATCCACACTTATTTTCCACTATATTCTCCTTTTTCTTCTAGGGCTGCTAGTTCCTCCTTATCTCATTCCATCCTCCCCAGGGAATCACCCCTTCTGCTTGCTTTCCTTCTGTTGAGACAGCTACAGGCCACCAGCAGAAAGCTTCAATCTTCCATTGCTCTCTTCAGGGGGATTCCTCTGGGTCTCTTCTTTTTTCAAGTCCCACTCCCCTGTGTATAGACTTGGTTCACAAGGGGAGCAGGTTGTCCATGGAGAGTTTCACTCGTGTGCTGAGGGGGGAGCGAACCAGCATCTTCGCTCTCACTTCGGACGCCGGACGGCTTTTCCCCTTCCCAGTACTCCTCCGCGGCTGCCCACGTGGTCACGCCGACTTCCTCCAGCGAACCCAGCTGTCATGGCCTGCCTTCTCCCCACCGCTCCCGGGACCGCCGACTCCGCTCTGGACCCCGCCACTCTTAGGTAGGTCCCCGGTTCACACCTCTGCAGGCATCTGGGGCAGTGTAGATGTCTCGGAGAGCACGTGCTCTGTGCCCTCCTACACTGCCATGGCTAGGCTCCGCCCCCAACAAGGACACAGTTCGGAAAAACCCGGCATTTAAGTCCTAAGATGGCGTATTTCCATGAATGTTTATGAGATGCGATTTGGCATTGAAATCACAAGAGGGCGTTTTTGCATGAATGTCTATCAGACGCCATTTGGCATTTAAGTCACTAGAGGGCATATTTCCATGAAAGTTTATGAGATGCCATTTGGCATTGAAATCACTAGAGGGCGAATTTGCCTGAATGTTCTTGAGAAGCCATTTGGCATTTAAGGCACTAGAAGGCATGTTTATGAGATGCTATTTGGCATTGAAATCACTAGAGGGCGTATTTGCATGAATGTCTGAGACGCCATTTGGCATTTAAGTCACTAGAGGGCATATTTCCATGGATGTTTATGAGATGCCATTTGGCATTGAAATCACTAGAGGGCGAATTTGCATGAATGTCTTTGAGATGCCATTTGGCATTGAAGTCACTGGAGAGCGTTTTTGCATGAATTTCTATGAGACCCCATTTTGCTTTGAAATCACTAGTGGGCGTTTTTGCATGAATGTCTATGAGACCCCATTTTGCTTTTAATTCACTAGAGGGCGTTTTTGCATGAATGTCTTTGAGAAGCTATTTGGCATTGAAGTCACTAGAGGGCGTTTTTGCATGAATGTCTTTGAGAAGCCATTTGGCATTGAAGTCACTAGAGGGCGTATTTGCTTGAATGTCTATAAGATGCCATTTTGCTTTGAAGTCACTAGAGGGCGTTTTTGCATTAATGTCCTTGAGAAGCAATTTGGCATTGAAGTCACTAGAGGGCATTTTTACATGAATGTCTATGAGACGCCATTTGGCATTGAAGTCACTAGAGGGCGTATTTGCATGAATGTTTATGAGATGCCATTTGGCATTGAAATCACTAGAGGGCATATTTGCATGAATGTCCTTGAGAAGCCATTTGGCATTTAAGTCACCAGAGGGCGTATTTTCATCAATTTTTATGAGATGCCATTTGGCATAGAAGTCACTAGGAGACGTTTTTGCATGAATGTCTATGAGATGCAGTCACTAGAGGGCGTTTTTGCATGAAGGACAATGAGATGCCATTTGGCATTGAAGTCACTAGAGGGTGTTTTTGAATGAATGTCTATGAGATTAAATTTAGCACTGAATTCATTAGAGGGTGTTTTTACATGAATGTCTATGAGATGCCATTTTGCTTTGAATTCACTAGAAGGTGTTTTTGCATGAATGTCTTTTAGAAGCCATTTGGCATTGAAGTCACTACAGGGTGCATTTGCTTGAATGTCTATAAGATGCCATTTTGCTTTGAAGTCACTAGAGGGTGTTTTTGGATGAATGTCCTTGAGAAGCAATTTGACATTGAAGTCACTAGAGGGCGTTTTTGCATGAACGACAATGAGATGCTATTTGGCATTGAAGTCACTTGGAGGCGTATTTGCATGAATGTCTATGAGATGCCATTTGGCATTGAAGTCACTAGAAGGCATTTTTGAATGAATGTCTATAAGATGCCATTTTCATCGAAGTCACTAAAGGGCGTTTTTGCATGAATGTCAATGAGATACCATTTGGCATTGAAGTCACTAGAAGGCATTTTTGAATGAATGTCAATGAGATATCTTTTGGCATAGAAGACACTAGAGGGCTTTTTTTCATGAATGTCTATGAGACCCCATTTTGTTTTGAATTCACTAGTGGGCGTTTTTGCATGAATGTCTATGAGACACCATTTGGCATTTAAGTCACTAGAGGGCGTATTTGCATGAATGTTTATGAGATGCCATTTGGCATTGAAATCACTAGAGGGCGTATTTGCATGAATGTCCTTGAGAAGCCATTTGGCATAGTTGTCACTAGAGGGTGTTTTTTGCATTAATATTTGAGACGCCATTTTGCTTTGAATTCACTAGAAGGCATTTTTGCATGAATGTTTGAGATGTCATTTCACTTTGAAGTCACTAGAGGGAGTTTTGCATGAATTTCTGTGAGATGCCATTTTCATCGAAGTCACTAGAGGGCGTTTTTTCTTGAATGTCAGTGAGATGCCATTTGGCATTGAAGTCACTAGAGGGCGTTTTTGCATGAATGTCAATGATTTGCCATTTGGCATTGAAGTCACTAGAGGGCGTATTTGCATGAATGTCCTTGGGAAGCCATTTGGCATTGAAATAACTAGAGGGCCTTTTTGCATTAATATCTATGAGACGCCTTTGTGATTTGAAGTCACTAGAGGGCGGTTTTGCATGAATGTTTATGAGATGCAATTTGGCATTGAAGTCACTAGAGAGTGTTTTTGCATTAATATATATGAAACGCCATTTTGCTTTGAAGTCACTAGAGGGCATTTTTGCATGAATGTTTTTGACATGCCATTTTGCATTGAAGTCACTAGAGGGCGTTTTTGTATGAATGTCTATGAGATGCCATTTTGCATTGAAGTCACTAGAGGGCGGTTTTGCATGAATGTCTTTGAGACGCCATTTTGCATTGATGTCACTAAAAGGCATTTTTGCATGAATGTCTATGAGACTCCATTTGGCATTGAAGTTACTAGAGAGCAATTTTGCATTAATATCTATGAAACACCAATTTGCTTTGAAGTCAATAGAGAACGTTTTTGCGTGAATGTCTTTGAGACACCATTTGGCATTGAAGTCACTAGAGGGCATTTTTGCATGAATGTGTATGAGACGTAACAAGTCAATGAGACCCCATTTTGCTTTGAATTCTCTAGAGGGCGTTTTTGCATGAATGTCTGTGAGATGCCATTTTGCAACAAAGTATACTAGATGGCGGTTTTGCATGAATGTCTATAAGACGCCATTTGGCATAGAAGTCACTAGAGGGCGTTTTCTGTATGAATGTGTATGAGATACCATTTTGCATCGAAGTCACTAGAGGGCGATTTTGCGTTAATGTCTATGAAACGCCATTTGGCATTTTAGTCACTAGATGGCATTTTTGCATTATTGTCTATGAGACGCCATTTTGCTTTGAAGTCACTAGAGGGCGTTTTTCCATGAATGTCTTTTTTAAATCCATTTGGCATTGAAGTCACTAGAGAGCGCTTTTGCATGAATGTGTATGAGACGCGACATGAAAGTGTATGAGACCCCATTTTGCATTGAATTCACTAGAGGGCGTTTTTGCATAAATGTCTTGAGACTCCTTTTTGCATTGAAGTCACTAAAGGGCGATGTTGTGTGAATGTCTATGAGACGCCATTTTGCATTGAAGTCACTAGAGGGCGTTTTCGCAAGAATGTCTTTGAGAAGCAATTTGACATTGAAGCCACGACCCCGGTTCCCTCCTCTGCCACCTTTTTTTTTTTTTTTTTTTTTTTTTCTATGGTTGAACTGGATGGACGTTTGTCTTTTTTCAGCCAGAGTAACTATGTAACTATATCTTCCACTTTGTACAAGTTGCATTCTCAAAACTGATCTAGATTGTAAGCTCCGAGGAGCAGGGCCCTCCTAACCCTCTTGTATTGAACTGTATTGTTGCTGTATTGTCTCCCGTTATATTGTAAAGTGCTGAGCAAACTCTTGGCGCTATATAAATCCTGTATAATTATAACTGGCAGATTATTGTACAGCTTTATATTTTGTGTCCAGGAATACACAGAGTATTTCGGATAGGTCTGTCACTCAGGAGGTAGGAGACTGGTATCTCTCCTTTTGTATGTGCTAGCTTAGTCATGTATGACCTTGATTTGTTCAGCATATTCCCCATTCAAATATATATTTAACCACTTACCCTCCAGAAGATTTACCCCCTTCATGACCAGGCCATTTTTTGCTATACGGCACTAGGCTTCTTTAACTGACAATTGTGTGATCATGAAACACTATACAAAAATGAAATTTGTTATTTTTCTCACACAGTGTATTTGATCACTGTTTTTTTTTTTTTTAATATTTTGCACTATAAACAAAAAAAGATTGAGTTTATTGGATATTTTTTATGACAGAAATGAGAAAAGATTGCTTTTTTAAAAAAAAAATTAAAATTTTCGTCATTAATTTAGGCCAAAATGTATTTTGCTACATGTCTTTGGTAAAAAAAATGCCAATAACTGCATATTAATTGGTTTGTGTGAAAGTTATTGAGTCTACAAACTATGGTATAGATATAACATATTTATTTATTTTTACTTGGAATAAAACATACCACCCCAAAAAAAAATTTCTTCATAAATTTAAGTCAAAATGTATTCTGCTACAAGTCTTTGGTAAGAAAAAAAATCACAATCCATGTATATAAAGTGGTTTGTGTGAAAGTTATAGTGTCTACAAAGGGTGATATGCATACTAGCAGCAGCAGCGCACATGTGCCTCCTAACTGGAAATTTATAATCATGTATATTTACACGATTTTGCACAGAGCGGTGGCCCTGTAGCAGTAAAACTGCTATAGGGCGTTTGGGAAGTGGTTTTAATAGTGTGTCTTTGTCCTGTTGGATTTTATGAATTGTGTAGGGATTTGGATAAGTTGTGAATTGGGCAGACATCTCAGAGAGGTCGCCCATGCCTGGCTGCTGTCTGAATAGATGTCATATGGCATGCTACGTGTTCCTAGCGCTTTAATTGCCTTACACATTATGTGTGACAGACCAGATGGATTTTGTCGTTTTACGATAGATCAGAGGGAAATGTTAATTGGTAGGGTTTTTCATGGTCTGTAGAAATGGCATCCTGTCAGGACTCAATTAGCTGTTTACAGCTCTGACTAAGGCATGTGTGCTGGTGTCTGCTGTCCCTAAGTTGAGATAACAGGCTCCTTTGAAGTGAGTTAAAAGTTAAGGCTATGGATTCCATAGACTGCAGAAGGAGGGAGGTGGTAAGATTACTAAGCTCATGAAAAAAAAATGGCTGTGCCCTGAATGTCGCTTACAGCTTTCATGTGCCCAATGTGCACAACCATTACAGGAGGTGGTAGAGGAGGAGTTAGGGTAAAGTATTAACTGCCTCCCGCCAGCCCTATAAAGAACTGACAGATGGGCGGCGGTTCTCTTGTTCTGGGAGGACGTCATATGACATCCTCCCACTCTATCTGCGCATGTGCACCCCCAGGGGTGTGCAGCAATCAGTGATGAGCTGTGTCCCTGGGACACAGCGGATCACCGATCAGAGTAAAGGGCCGATGATGTCGGCTCTGTCATGTGATTGGCTGTGTCCAATCATAGCTGATCACATGTAAACAAGGAAATGCTGGTTATTGGCGTGATGAAAGGAGAGCCGGTAATTGGCATTCCTCAGAGGGGACATCTACACTGATCATTAGGGCACTGATTATCAGTGCCCTGATAATCAGTGCAGCCCCACCATTTTTACTCATTCTGCTAACATTAGTAAATAGATAGGAAAGTATGTTATACTGTATTTACTTGTTTTAACCTTTTTTTTCCTGTATTTCTGCAGTTGCTTCCTGGTTTCTGGCCTAGGTCAAAATGATGTCATAAATCCAAGGAGTCTTAATGGGCATTTTTTTTTTCATTTGGAGGAGGGAGGGGGGTTTCAGTTAAACACACCCTCCTGTCTGAGCTAAGGGCAGATGGATTCCAGGAAGTAAATGCTACGTGAATAATCTGCCCTTACTCAAGATGGACATGGTCAGAAATACTAGGGGGTGTTTTTCAAAATGATTTCTCAACAAAATAAAGCATGGAGACATTGATAGACGGGTGAGCTTGCTTTAAATTGTAAAAATAAACTAAATAGCGTTTTTGGTGGTCAGATACAGTTAGTTCTGTTTTAAGGTCTTTTGGCAATGATATTATATGTACCTGGATAGAAAACTGGTTGCAGGAGTGTGTCCAGAGGGTGGTGATTAATGGAATATCTTCTGAATGGTCTAGAGTCATGAGTGGTGTGCCCCAGCGCTCTGTCCTGGGGCCAATTATGTTTAACTTGTTCATATACGATATAGAGCAGCCTTTCTCAACCTTTTCAACACAGAGGAACCCAAAATATCTTTCTGGTATCAGGGAACCCCTGCACAAAATTACTATGTCTAAAATTCATGATATAATAGTGTGATGGTCAGTGGGAAGAATGCTCCTAACACTTGTGTCATTGGGAAGAATTACCCCCTTACAGATAGCTAAAAATATCATTGGTATCAGTAGAAATGTATCTGAGTCAGAAATTTCTCATTGCTAAAGGACCCCCTAGCAACCTCTGGAGGAACCCTGGTTGAGAAACCCTGATATAGAGGATGGAATACATAGTTCAATCTCAGTGTTTGTTGATAAAAAGCTAAGCAGTAACTTCGTAACAGGATATAGCAACTTTGCAAGAAGACCTAGTTAAAATAGACGAGTGGGCATTTAGGTGGCAGATGAGGTTTAATATTGAAAAAAGTAATGAAATGCACTTGGGAGCTACAAATATAAATGCAAGTTACTTGCTAGGCGGAGAACCTCTGGGGGAATCAAGGATGGAAAGGGATCTGGGGGTCCTAGACTCTGCAATAGCATGCAATGTCAAGCTCCAGCAAGCAAAGCTAGCAGACTATCATCAGTTATACTGTGGGTGGGAGGCATGAGCAGGCCCTTCCAAAGCCTCTAGGCCACTGATTTCTGCTGCATTTCTATGGAATCCCCCACACCTAGCGGGAATAAACGAATAATAAAAAAATAAAGAATAAAGCAGGGTATACATCTTGGGTTTCCTGTGTAGTGGATTGAAAAAAAACAAAACTGACAGATGCCTGCAACCACACAAGCTGTGTGGATGCAGGTATCTCCCCTATTGTATTCTAACAGCGGGAACTTCCCCCACTCACAGTATACACTGGTCAGAGCTGCAAGCATTAGCTGCATGAGTTGATCGAATACTGGTTTTCCAGCAGGACCCTTCAACAGAAGACTGGCTTCTGTTGAATAGACAGGTAAACACAGAGTGAAGTTCAGCTGGATTCAGCTGAACCAAACAATTTTTGGTTCACGTCGCACTTTGAATGACAGTTGCAAAATTGTACCCATATAAAATTTTTATCATTTTTTACACACACATAGAGCGTTCTTTTGGTTGTATATAATCACCACTGGGTGTTTTATTTTTTGTACCATAAAAAAAAAAAAGCAAAAAAAAATTTTTTTCTTTATTTCTATTATAAAATTTTGTAAACTGATGTGTGTTGATGAGGCTGCACTGATATGCAGCAATGATGCTCACTGACGGCACTGACTGGTGGCACTGCTGGGCGGCACTGCAGGGCACTGATCATCAATGCCGATCTCCTCTCAGCTGCCAGTTATTGTCAGTACTTTCCTCACGTTGTGACAGCTTGAGCAAAGTGCTGCCGATAACCGGCAACTGTATTTACTCCGTGATCTGTCATTGCACACAGCTGATCACGTGGTAAAAGGCCGCTGTGATTGGCCTTTTACCTCATCACGTGATCAGCTGTGTCCTTAGAACATAGCGATCAGGGAGATCACCGGGTGCACGTGGGATTGCGCGTTCTGGGAGGATGTCATATGCCCTCCCAGAACTGGGTAACTGCGCTGTAGCCATCATTTGGCTATAGTGCGGTTACCAAGTGGTTAAAGCAGTAGTAAACTGTAGGAAAAAAGCTATTTTTTAATGCATTGCATACTAGCACATTATGTAGGACTTACCTTAAAACGAAGCCCTTCAGCGGTGTGCTGTCACCACAGAGGCTTCCTGGTCTTCCTTCCTGGGTTCGGGAGCTCCGGCCATCTGACAGGGGCTAAGGCCGGAGATTATTCCCCCTTCTTTACCCCATCAGGTAAGAGAAACAGTCAGTTATGAGAGAAGACAGTGAATTTCTTTTGACAAACATGACACAACACACATTGTCAAATATTTAACAAATTTTATTGCTTTGCAGGGGAAAAAAAATAAAATTATATGGAACTGGTGAGAACAAAAACCAACTTAGCTGCATCAGAAATACATAACTGCCTCCATCTTTATTTTTCAACATGGAGTTAGCATATATTTGTAAATCACCAGGTCTGATCTACTACCTTTTTAATCAAATTTATAGGTTAAACGGAATGGAATTGTGTCTTTTTTAAACCTCAAATCTCCTACGTAAACCATAAAGAAAAGCTCCACACATGAAGGTCTCTTCTCATACAGGCTACTGTGGTATACTCATAACTGCAAGGTTACAAGTGTGTGTCCTGTTATCAGCCTACATGCCCTTCAGAACTCAAGAACATATAAGAAAGAAAAAAAAAAAACCTCTCCTCTAAAAAACATTAGTTTGACATGCACTAGGCTTATTCACAACTCTGATACCACAGTAGAATGCACTGTCAATGGAAGAATAAAGATGAATTCCAGCTTCCGAATGACTAAAAATAATTTGTTTGGGCCAAGCTGGCCCAAGTGTACTATTTCTTTTAAATACCAATGCAGCTGGCTGTAACATAATTTTGTAGCATTAGCTACATACAGCATGCAGCAAAGTGTTCTAGCAGCAGAACAAGCGACATCCCGTCTGCTGCTGAAACTAAATAGAGTCGACCTGAATGTGCTCTGCCATTCAGGAGAAGCCTTGTATTTTTATCAATGAATATAAGGCGTCCTCTGATTGGTCAAGGTGGAAATTGACCTCAACCAATTAAAGCAAGGATGGGCTGGATATTAGAAATGCATATCAGGCTGTTATTGGGTGGGAAAGATTTTCCACAATGATGGTGTTGAGAGACATATATATATAGATATCAACTTGGCATAAGGTCTATACCCATCTAGGCTTAGCACCAAGGGGATACCATCCTGTATGCCATGGGGTACCAAGGAGATATAATTTAGGTGATTTTCTTTAAAGTTGATTTTCTTAAAAAAAAAAAAAAAAAAGTGTAAATTGTTGAGTAATTATCTTGGTGTAGAAACAGAATTATTTCCTCATATTGTTAGAATGCTTGTTCTCCATGTTTATTGTTTCAAGTATCCCTTGCATCCCTTCTGTTAGCCAATTATTTAATCTTCAAGGTAGTCACAGTTCCAAAGTACATCAAAATATATATTGTGCATAAGTACCTTAAACAAACTACACATAAAATTTGTATGCGTAATCAGCGGCAGAACAGTGCATAGCAGTGAACAGTAACTCTCAAATTCCCAAAGTTAATTCAAAACAGAAAAAAAAAGGTATAGGTGAGTAAATTACTTTATTAATTCACGCTATATAAGACTTGAATATATTGCCCTGTCCAAAAATACTGAATACATTCTGGTCTTAAATAGTCATGTGTTGCACCTTTTTTTTCTTTTCGTTTTGAAATATATTGTGCATTTGCCTTTTGTAGTTTACATTTTTTTTTTTTGTTTTTAGAAAAGCATCACAATATTTTATAATTCAAAGTCATTCAGTCACATCAAAGAATTGTGTGTTGGTATTCCAAGCTTTCTGATTGCAAATTAACAGGTATACAATATGTACTTACAACTTTGTAGTTATACATATAACTATAAGAATAAAAAAAAAAAAAGAGTCTGATCAAGTTTACTTTGTATGTCCTTTTCCAGTTTGTCACAGAGAAGAGGTATTTGTTCCATTAGCAAAATCAATATGCTTCTTGTAGACAGGAAAGCAGAAAAAAAAGCTTTTGATGTTGTTTTATCATATAATTACTACAATGCTGTTACTTAAAGGAAAATAACTGCAAACACTACAAATGAAGAGATTAACACTGACAAAAAGTGGGCTTGTAAGAAGCTCACAAAATTAAAGTTAATGCACCAGGATCCCCATTTTCAAAAGCAAATTATTTTTAGGCAGGTATGACAATATAGATCCTTAACCTAGTCTAAAAGTTTATGATCTAAGACTAAAGAGTTAAAATGTATGTTTGTTGGTGGTAACCTGACGGTCTCTCCCTGCTCAGCAATGACATTTAAAGCATTGCACCATGACTTATCTCTGCCAGTAATTTAGAACACTTGGCTGCACAGGATATATACATAGAGTATACACTTATACATTACAGTTCTGTCAAGGGTGAGGAATTTCTGCATCATTATCTAAATAAATTACCAATAATTTCAGGGACTTAGGTTGACACAAGTTTAAAACTTGCAGCACAGGTTTTTTTTAATAGCAAACAAAACAAACATTTTCTATGCTATTGACTATTGGCACTAAAAACTTGACAGAGGTTCTGACTCCACTACATCAAAAACGAAAAATAGTTTTAGCAGGAGATAATGTCCGTTCTCTACATCTGTTAATCTAACCTATCACCTTTAGGATCATCAAACACTTGATAATATTACTTTAAAATGAACTTGTGGCCAGGCTGCAAACATTTAGGTATTAAAACAAACACTCTTTGAACTCTGTAGCAATTTTTCTTCAAAATGCATGCAGAAGAATTGAAGTCCATTTCTCACCAGCTCAGCTAACCCCTGCTGTCCTTACTGGAGCTCCTGCTCTGTGTTTACAATATAGCCTAGAAGGCTGGAAAACTGCCAAGTCACTGCTAAAATAGGTGAATCAGAGCTACTAACAGAAAGACTTTGGTGCTTCTGCTGTGAAATATGATGAATTGCTGCATAGTGCCTGCAGCTAAAGAGCTCAATGAGGGCTTGTTGTAAAACAACTCTGTCACCAAAATAACACCTATCCTCTATGGTTACTCCCACGAGCCCTATAGGATAGAGTAATGACATAGCGGCTGGTGAATTGATCCACTGAGCACAGTGGGGGGGACCAGAAATTTGACAACCCTGGAACTGTCAGATTCTGAAGATTTTTTGGGTTGGCTTATTCTCTTTAATACAGCAGAGAATGGTGGCATGGGTGGTGGAAAAGGCATACACTATTTTTTATGCAGGGGGAACTTTTTTTGCAATGTTAGACACAGAGATACTGGCAGGGTCCACATAGCTGTCTATAAGAACAAAAAAAAAATTAATTACTCATAAAAACACTTTCTCTTTGTGAGTCAATTCTAGTGATTTAGCCAACACAATCATTCCTTAAAACTGCACACTGCAGTGCTTGATACCCTTTCAAATTAAATCTATAAATTGCATTTACTTTTAGTTATGCTTCTGAGTGAAAGATATCTGCCAGCCTATGGTTATTAAGCATAAAAACATTAAAATAAGCAACAAATGGTGTCACAGTTTGATTTAAAAAAAATTACAAATGGTGAGAAAAGCCTCACCTAATCCCTGAAAAATCTCTGGATTCTTCACTATAAGGAAGGATAAAATAATTCTCCTAATGTCAACAAATATGTACAGAGCAGATTCTTTAAACAGAATGTTCAGGTCTTAACAGAAGACAATGCTCTTTTATAAGCTTCAGTCAAAACAAATCAGACTGAGTGGCTAATTCTTCATTCAGAATTGTGCAGCTATTACCCATTTTGATTCCTCTTACCAGAAGCTACAGCTAAAATTTCAAACAACTGGCTGCTATGGATAATGAGACCATTTTGTAATTTGTTATAGCCCAGTTTTTATTTCTATATATCATTTAAGTGTGACAAGAAAATATAGCATAAGTGCTGGCATCAACAACATGCAAATACTGACATGAAATGCTGTAAAAGCAGATTAGATGCATCATGTTTCCCTGATCTGATACCTTTACATGTTAGGACATCAGATCCAAGCCGTGCCCCACTTAAATATTGGGACACTGTTCAATATGCAAAGCACCGTGCAACAGTGTTTTGGCTGCAAAGTTAATTGGTGCACAATTTAATAAAGGAAAACTCTAAAAAGATGGCTCAAGTTTGAACATTTTTTAAAGACAAACTTTTCAAAGAAAATAATGCATTATCTGATGGGACAAAGGTAGATTGTGGCATTCATTTACCCCTTCTCTCCACCTTGTCCAACCAGAGAACAACTGTATTCACTGAAAAGAATACAAAATGTTTTCTGAATAGAGGAGGTGCGGGGCAAGCGTCTCCCTATCATCAGTGTAAGGAACAGGAAGTTCCTGAAGCACAAATGGAAAATCAAGGCTCTTACGGTCCCTGGCACAAACTGCAACTGAAAATATATTTATCCCCAGCAGCCATTCAGATGTTATATACTGACTATTATCATGTATCAAAACATGTAACTAGGCTGGACCAATCTAACTGTTATATATCTTTTCTTTCCCACCACTTGCGTTGCCACATACCTGTGTGTGTGTGTGTATGTATATATATATATATATATATATATATATATATATATATATACAGTATATATACACACACACACACACAGTGAAGGAGATAAGTATTTGATCCCTTGCTGATTTTGGATGTTTACCCACTCACAAAGAAATGATCAGACTAAAATCGAAAGGTAGGTGTATTGTAACACTGAGAGACAGAATAGCAACATCTTGAGTGAGAACCTTTTTCCCTCAGTCAGGGCATTGAAAATGGGTCGTGGATGGGTGTTCCAGCATGACAATGACCCAAAGCACACGGCCAAGACAACAAAGGAGTGGCTCAAGAAGAAGCACATTAAGGTCCTGGAGTGACCTAGCCAGTCTCCAGATCTTAATCCGACTGAAAATCTGTGGAGGGAGCTGAAGGTTCGAGTTGCCAAACGTCAGCCACCAAACCTTAAATGACTTGTAGAGAATCTGCCAAGAGGAGTGGGCCAAAATCCCTCCTGAGATGTGTGCAAACCTGGTGGCCAACTACAGGAAACGTCTGACCTCTGTGATTGCCAACAAGGGATTTGCCACCAAGTACTAAGTCGTGTTTTGTGAAGGGGATCAAATACTTATTACCCTCATGAACATGCAAATCAGTGCATAATTTGTTAGACATGCATTTATTTTGAATTTTTTTGTTGCTATTCTGTCTCTGTGTTACAATACACCTTCCATTCGATTTTTAGACTGATCATTTCTTTGTGAATATATACAGTGCTCAGCATAAATGAGTACACCCCTTTTGAAAAGTAAGTTTTTAATCAGTATCTCAATGAACACAAGAACAATTTCCAAAATGATGACAAAATCGATTTTCATAGTATATTTGTTTAGCTTATTGCATGAGAGTACAGTTAATAATAGAACGTCGATTACAAAATCTTCAATTTTACTCAAATTAGTTGATGCAAAAATGAATAAACCCCACAACAAAAACTAATACATCTAGTATTTTGTATGACCTCCATGATTTGTAAGGACAGCACAAAGTCTTCTAGGCATGGAATGAACAAGTTGGCAACATATTGCAAAATCTATCTTTTCCCATTCTTTAAGAATGACCTCTTTTAGAGCCTGGATGCTGGATGGAAAGTGATGCTCAACTTGTCCCTTCAGAATTCCCTATAGGTGTATAATTGGGTTCAGATCAGGAGACATACTTGGCTACTGAATCACTTTCATCCTTTTCTTCAGAAATGCAACAGTGACCTTAGATATGTTTTAGATCATTGTCATGTTGGAAAAGTGCACGATGACCAAGAAAACGGAATATAGAAGCAATATAGGGTAGTTCATCTGTGAATTCATGATACCATCAATGAAATACAGCTCCCTGACACCAGCAGCAGTCTACATGCCCAACAGGAGGACACTGCCACCACGTCTCACAGTAGGCACCATGCATTTTTCTTTGTACTCCTCCCCTTTGCGACGCCATACAGTTTTGAAGCCATCAGTTCCAAAAACATTTATCTTTGTCTCATTACTCCAGAGTACAGAGTCCCAGTAGTCTTTTTTTTCAGCATGGCCCCCGGCAAATTCTAGGCAGGCTTTGTGCATGGGCTTTAGGAGCGGCTTCTTTTATGGACGATATGTATGCATGCCATTCCTCTGTAGTGTATGCCGTATTGTGCAATGGGAAACAATTACCCCAGTTTGGCTTTCTACTTTAGCCAACTGCTGTGAACTTGTATGGCGATTTTCTTCAACCCTTCTCATCAGAAGACGCTCCTGTCGAGGTATTAAACTTCTGTGGACAGCCTGGACGTTTCTGTGAGATGGTTGCAATTTCCTCTTTGTTAAATTTTTTATCACATTTGCTACAGTATTCTGACTGATAAGTAAAGTGTTTGTGATGTTCTTGTTGTCTTCACCTTTCTTGTGTAAAGAAATTATTTTCTTTCTAGGGCCTTGTGACATTTCTCTTCCATGTGGTGCCATTGCTGACAGCATGAAATGGGAAGGGGTTTTCTTTGTTAAGTAATGCCCTTTTATAATCAACTGTCTGCTGGACACCTGTTTATTGAATAATTAGACTCACTTGAAGTTGAATTCTTGTTAATTAGGATTTTGTCTAAAATTTACCTTTGCTCCTAAGACTTTCATTGGGGTGTATTCATTTTTGCAAAATGGTCTTTAATGAGTTTGTGTGTGAAAATTAACAAATCTTGTTTGCAATCAATGGCCCGCATTTGTGGGAGTATTTTGTAGTATAGTGTCCCATAGAAAATATTAATTCTGAAAGGAATGTAGGTTTTCTGACAAATCTGTTGGGGTGTTCTCATATATGCTGAGCACTGTATATACCCTGTAAAAGTGCATTATTTTCCCTATGCTACTTTACTGCTCTAGTTAGGTAGATGTATGTAATTACCTGGATGTCACAGTGCATTTAATGCTTTGCATTGTTTGTGGGTAAAACTTCACTTTAAGGGCCATTTCACACCATGCCCACAAAGGAAAGCACTGTGCGTTTCTGTGCGATTCACACCGCATGCAAAAGGCAATCCATTTAAGATCTGCAGTGGGTGTCAATACAAAATTAATAACACCTCAAACGCAGGCCGAAAACAGTGTGCTTTCCCGGGCCAGATCGCATGGTAATTTTGTATTATGCAATCCTGTTGTAGTGCGTTTTGAAAAAGTAGTGCATGCACTACTTTTGGTGCGGTACAAAAAAATGGGGTGAGATAGCACCACACAGAGCCGCATGTGACTTGCACCGGAATGCACAGGGCATTCCTGTGCGATTCATGTGTGGACATGTTGTGAACCAGCCCTCATAGTAAAACCTGAAAATAAAAAAAAAGGAGTACTAACCATTGGAAAATCTAGTGCTGGTAATGGAATGTTTAAAGAAAAACACAATGATCCACAGAGAAGGCAGCAAAGAAAAAAACAAGGGGTTAAATTACTAAAGGCAAATAGGCTGTTCACCCTGCAAGGGATAATTCACTTGGTTTAGTGAATGTGGTCCAAATTCACTTTGCAAAGAATCCCCAATTGCAAGCAAGGAAAATAACAATGTTTTGCTTGTACATGACTGAATGATGAAAGTCAGCAAAGCTTTACATCATTCACTAAGCAAAAGGGTAAAATTAATTGAAAAGTAAACATACCTACTTGCCTACATGAAGGTATCATAGGGCTGATGTATTTTAGATACCTTTTTGCAATTCTCCATATATGTATAGGAAAAAACGATGCATATATGCAGAAATGTAGTTGGGGAGTCACTCTTACAAAATTGTACAGCAGAAATATTTACCAGAATGATTCAGCTGGCAAGACAAAGGCACTTGTATTTATTATAATGTCAGGAAGCATTATGAAACCCATACCACTTATGGTAATCCTTGTCCTGCATATATAACAGATGTATTGCTATGAATTTCTCACAAATAGTTTCTAAAAATTATTTCCTTGAGTTGAGGCAACTTTCTTTTAGACCACGCACTTCTAGAAAATGCATATAAAAATTAAAAGGCTCAGTACATTTACATCTTAATTCAGTTTTGGTTAGATGCTAGACTTTAAAAACAATCGACTCCTGATATTTTGGGGATTTTAGTGGCTAGCTGAGATAATAGTTCTGCAGATTATCAGACATGCCTATATCTATGAATCATGTACATGTTTAACCACTATACAGTGTTCCTTCCTTTGGAAGGGGGGTGAACTTCTACTGGCCAGTGATCAAGCCAGTGAAGAGCAGAGTCAGCACTGTATGAAAACACATTAATGACTGCTATTGCAGTGACAAACTTAATTACACCCTGTTACTGCCCTGTCATAGTACTTATGGCAATGGTAGTAAAGGGGCTTAGGAGGGAAAAAAGAAAAGCAGAATGACAAATCAATGTTACATAGGTCCCTAAGCCTGGTTAAGCACATGGCACAACATGACAGGTTTTAGCAATAACCTGAGCTCTTTTCCCTGTAGTAAAACTGCTACAGCAATAAAATATAAAAAAAGAGCTAATAACAGGGCAGACCTTCCTTCTATCCCTCCGAGAAACATCATGATATTGTTCATTTGCATGATATGCAAAACAACAGCTCTCTCTTGTGTGTACATTCAAAAAATTCAGACCTAATCTGATTTTCTAGAATGCTGATAGAATTCTACATAAGCAGAAATGAAACTAAGTGTAACTATGGCCAAAATAATAAATGACATATAAGATACAGTCAGTAGCATTAACACAGCAGTCTTTATTTTTCCAACCAATAAAGTGGAACTAGAGATTTAATCTCCAAATACGGAAAGGTTTCTTCACAGTAAGAGCTGTGAAAATGTGGAATAGACTCCCTCATGAGTTGGTTCTGGCCAGCTCAGTGGATTGCTTTAAAAAAAAGGCCCGGATTCTTTCATAGATATTTATAGGTAAAGTTGATCCAGGGAATATCCAATTGCCTCTCGGGGGATCAGAAAGGAGTTTTTTCCTTCCAGGAGCAAATAAGATCATGCTTTGCTGGGTTTTTTTTACCTTCCTCTGGATCAACTGTGGGTGTAGGATTATAACTTGTTTTTTTTTAATGGTTGATGGACTTTTGTCTTTTTTCAGCCAGACTAACTATGTAACTAACCTGAAGAAAACCACAAGCAGGCAGCTCTTTATGCAGAAGAAACATGCTATGTATTTTCTGTAATAATACACACTTACCTACCTGTTCACTGCTTTCTATTCAATGTACACTGAGCCGGCATACTCTGCTGGAATGACTGACTCTTGTATGCATGTGCAGGATGACATCATCCCTCACAAACCAATCAAGAGATGGAAAACCCAGCACCCAGAGAGAAGATGACAGAGGTCAGTGAAGGATCTAACTGCCACATTGCTGGAAGGTTGAGGTAAGCATATGCCGACGTTTAGCTCCACTTTATTTTAGCGGTATTAAACCCAAAAACAAAAATCTTATATATTGCAGTTTAGATATGGTGGCTGCACTAGTTTTCTTTTTTTAGGCGTTTATTTAACTTGGTGATCCCAGTCAGTAACATACTTCTTGTCGTAGGGTGTCTGCAATCTTGATGAAGTAATAAAAAAGACAACTTTGGATGGCAGTATTGTCAATCTAGGGGGAGGAAAATCTTAAGACTAGCAGATTTAGATGGACTTGACTATTAAACTGAAGCTGAACTCCAGCCAAAACTTGGTTGGTATAAGTGGTTACAGCAAACAGTTTTTTAGTTCTGGGATAAAGGTTTTACATAAATAAATAAAAGTTGACCATTGTAAGCACACCTGTCAGTGCCTGAGATTTGTCTCAACTTTCTAACTGCTATTTTGCCTGGACAGTTTGGTCTGGCAAAATAAGTTGAAAAATAACAGACTTACTGGCCAGATCGCTAGGTGAAAATAAAGAAAATAAGCATAAAAAAGAAAACTAATGCAGCCACCACATAGAAGAATTGGTAAACTGCAATTGTAAAACATTTTTGTTTTTGCACTTTATACCGCTTTAAGTCTGTTGTTTTTCAAGCTGTCCTGAAAAATGGCAATTAAAACGTTGAGAAAAACTATTTAACATTGACAGTAGTGCTTGCAATGGTCACCTTTTATTCATTTAGACAAAACCTTTACAAAAGAAAAAAAACTATTGTTGTAACTGCTTAATAGGTGTTAGCTCGGCTTTAAACTTATGACACCTATACATTCTATCTAAATGTACCAGTCAGTCAATCTAACACGTCCCTCTCCATTGACTGGCAAAGCTGCTGTCCAAGGGTGGTTACAATGCTCCTTCAAACACTGTGTACACAATTATTAGGCAAATTGTATTTTTGCGGATTCATTTCATTCTTGAACAACTTCAGTGCTCTCAGTCAATCCAAAATGTTAATAAACCTCAAACCTGAATATTTAAGACAGTAAAAGTGAGGTTTTGGTTTTCTTAGGAGAATATCTATGTGTCTATAATTATTGTGTAAACTATAAGTGTGCAGAATTATTATGCAACCAAATGAAAAACTAAAATTTTCCCATCTCACTTTTTTTATTTTTTTCTGTTAAAGTGAGAATAATAAACAAACAACTAAAAATGTACAAATAAACATTTCTGACAGTTCAAAAAAAATCAGTAACCAATATAGCCACCCTTCTTTTCAATAACTGTCATCCTTCCATTCATAGAGTCTGTCAATTTCTCGATCTGTTGACAATCAACTTTTTGTGCAGCAGCAACCACAGCCTCCCAGACACTGTTCAGAGAGGTGTACTGTTGTTTTCCTTCACCGTAAATCTCGCTTTTAACAAGGGCAGTTTTGGAATATGACTACAGCACTGGAAGATAATGGGTTTCGGATAGCTTCACGATTGATTTGTCTCAAATCTTTGGCAGTTAATTTGCGTCTCTTTTTCTCAGCACGTTTCATGTGACCCTGTTGACTATTTGCAACAAAGCATTTGATGGTTCCATGATCACGCCCCAATATTATTATTATACAGTATTTATATAGCCCTAAAAGGTTTGCTCAGTGCTGTACATTATAGTGGGGGACAGTACATGAGACAATACAGTAACAAAACACGAGGGGTTCAAGGGCCCTGCTCTTTCGAGCTTACAATCTAGGAGGGAGGGGATAGTGGTACAGGAGGAAGTGGCAGTGGGGGATGGAGTGGTAGGAGGAGTGGAGGAGATCGGCTGTTAGGTGAGGGTGGGGTAGGCTTCCCTGAAGAAATGGGTTTTCAGGGTGCGCCTAAAGGTGAGGAGGGTAGGTGACAGCCTGATGGAATGGGGTAGTGAGTTCCAGAGGATGGGGGAAGTCCTGGAGAAGTCCTGCAGTCAGGTGTGGGAGGTGGAGACCAGGGAGCTAGAAAGTAGGTCTTGTGAGGAGCGAAGATTACGGGTAGGGTGGTATTTGGGTATCAGGTCAGTGAGGTAGTTTTGGGCAGGGTTATGAATGGCTTTGTATGTCTGTGTTAGTAGTTTGAATTTAATACATTGGGCAATCGGGAGCCAGTGGAGGGAATGACAGAAGGGGGTGGCAGAAGCGGAGCGGTTGGTAAGGTGGATGAGTCTGGCTGCTGAGTGCAGGATAGACTGAAGCGGGGATAGTCTGTGATGAGGTAGGCCAGACGGAAGGGAGTTGCAGTAGTCCAGACGTGAGATAATAAGGGAGTGAACGAGTTGTTTAGTAGTGTCTGGGGTTAGGAACGTACGTATTTTGGAGATGTTGCGGAGGTGGAGCCTGCATAAGTTTGCCAGAGATTGGACATGGGGTTGGAAGGACAGGTTTGAGTCTAGAGTGACACCTAGGACTTTGGCTTGCAGGGTGGGACTGATGGTGGAGTTGTCGATCGTGATGGAGAGGGTGGGGGGCGTGGGCTGGGGGGAAAATCAGGAGCTCGGTTTTGGAAAGGTTCAATTTGAGGAAATGGAGCGACATCCAGTCTGATATGTCGTTCAGTAGGTGGGTGATACAGGAAGAGACTGAAGGGGTAAGGCGAGGGGTGGAGAGGTAAATTTGCGTGTCATCGGCATAGAGGTGATAGTTGAAGCCGTGGGAGTGTATCAGTTTGCTGAGGGAGGAGGTGTAGATGGAGAAAAGAAGGGGCCCGAGGACAGAGCCTTGGGGGACCCCAACAGAGAGGGGGAGGTGGTAGCGTTATAGGTAACGCTGAAGGAGCGTTGAGATAGATAGGAGGAGAGCCAGGAGAGAGCGGAGTCTCTGATGTTGAGGGAGTGTAGTTTATTGAGGAGGGGGTGGTCAACTGTGTCGAAGGCCGCGGAGAGGTCGAGGAGTAAGAGGACTGAGTAGTGCCCATTAGCTTTGGTGGTTAGCAGGTCATTGGTGATTTTGAATAGGGCGGTTTCGGTGGAGTGTAGGGGACGGAAGCCAGACTGCAGTGGATCGAGGAGGTTGTTGTCAGTGAGGTGGGCGTTTAGGCGATTGTAGACTAAGCGCTCAAGGAGCTTGGAAGTAAATGGCAGCAGGGAGATGGGTCTAAGGTTGTTCAGGTTGGTGGGGTCCAGCGAGGGTTTCTTGAGTATGGGGCTGATGTGCACGTGCTTTAGGGGGGAGGGGAATGCGCCAGTAGAGAGGGAGAGATTGAAGATGTGGGTGAGGGAGCGTAGGATGGAGGAGGAGGGTGACCGGAGTTGTGTGGGGACAGGGTCAAGGGGGCAAGTGGTGAGACGGGCTTCTGAGAAGACCTTAGTGACCTCCTCAGTGGTAGCAAGGCTGAAGGAGCGGAGTGTTGGGGAGGTTATAGTGTGTGGGATGTTAGGTGTGGTGGGGGGTAGGGTGGTTGCGAGGTCAGAGGAGGGGAGAGTTGATGGGGTTATAGTGGGAGGGAGGCTAGGTGGGGAGGTAGGTTGAGCATTGGCGATGTCCTTGCGGATTGCGTTGATCTAATTTTGGAAGTGATTGGAAATCTCGTGGGCGGTGAGTGAGGTACTGGGGGGGGGGGAGAGTAGGGAGTTGAAAGTGGAGAAGAGCCGACGAGGACAGGCGGAGAGGGTGTTGATGAGGGTTATGAAGTAGGCTTGTTTGGCGGTGTGGAGGGAGGAGGAGTAGGTGAGGAAGGCGGATTTGTAGAGGGAGAATGCTCGAGGAGATTTGGTTTTGCGCCATAATCGTTCCAGCGCGCGACTGTGTAGTTTAAGATTTTTGGTGTGGTCATTTTGCCAGGGCTGAAGCGATCGGGGTCTAATGCTACGTGTGGTTAGGAGTCTAAGGCAGCTGACAGCGAGTCGTTATACGCAGTAGTGGCCAGGTCAGGGCATGACAGTGGAAGGATACTGTCGTATAGACGGTCAGCTGCAGAGTGGAGAGGGGCTGGGTTCAGGTTGCGGAGGTTACGGCTGGTGATGGTTTGATGTTTGGGGAGGAGGCGTTAGAGGACGGGGAGATGGAGAACGTAATGAGGTTGTGGTCAGAGAGAGGGAAAGGGGTGTTAGTGAGGTTGTGGGGGGTGCAGAGATGGGAGAAAACGAGGTCCAGGGTGTTCCCATCGGTGTGGGTGGAGGACTGTGTGCACTGTGTGAGTGCAAAAGAAGAGGTTAAGCGGAGAAGTTGGGATGTAGCCGGGTTGTTGACATTGATAGGGTTATTGAAGTCTCCGAGGATGATGGTGGGTAGCTCAGAGGAGAGGAAGAAGGGCAGCCAGGCGGAAAAATCATCGAGGAAGCGGGATACGGGTCCAGGAGGCCGATAGATTACTGCAATCCTCAGAGGTGGGGGAGAAGAGTCGGATGCAGTGGGCCTCGAAGGAGGAGAAGGATAGAGAGGGGGGGTTTGGGAGGACCTGGAAGGTGGTCAGCGGTGACGAGCACGCCGACCCCACCACCTCTACGACCACTCGGTCTTGGTAAATGGGACCAGACGAGACCTCCATTGGAGAGTGCCGCAGGGGAGGCGGAGTGAGTGGCTTGGATCCAGGTTTCAGTGACTGCTAGGAGGCTGAGGGAGTGGGAGATAAAGAGGTCATGGATGGCGATGATGTTGCAAACTGATCGGGCGTTCAGGAGTGCAACCGAGAGTGGAGGGGTGGATGTGGGGAGCAGGGGGACAGGTATAAGGTTAAGGGGGTTGGGCGGTTCATGGGAGTAGGAGGGTGCCTAGTGGGTGAGTGGAGGGTGAGGGACCAGGGTTTGGGGAGCTATCCCCAGAGGTTAGGAGAAGAAGGGTGAGGACAGTAACATGGGGGCAGGAAGGACACGAGCGCACATGCCTTCCATTCCTGGTGTTTGGGTCAGCAGGAGAGTAAAGTATCAGCAGGAGGTGATGAGAGTAGTAGTAGGGAGATGGTAGCAGTGAGGGTGAGATGTACAAGTTTTGGGGTGGAGCAGAGGGATAAAGAAGTGAGATTTTGGGAATGCAGGAAAGTAATATGAAAAGGAGGAATGGAGGGGACATATTAAAAGGTACACGAAGTGGGACTCAGACTTGTAAGAGATGTTTCCCAAGGTGTTTGCTTGCAGTCTGTCCAGCATGCAGTAGAGTTTCTTGCTGTTGTTGTGTCTTCCTGCTGCTTGTGTTCTGCTTTAGTTCAATTGCTGTGTTTAACTGCTTCTTCTTAGCACTCCATCAACGCAGCAATATCTTAGCAATTTCAAGAGTGCTGCATCCTTCTGACAATTTTTACTTTTCAGAGTCAGTTAAATCTCTTTTTTGGCCTATTTTGCTTGAGGAAAAGAAGCTGCCTAATAATTATGCACACCTTGATATAGGGTGTTAATCTCCTTAGGCCACACCCTCCCTTGTTACACAAATACACATCACCTGATATACTTAAATCCAATAAACATTCAAGTTTATACAGCTTGGAGCTGGACAATCATAAAAATGACTTAATTGTGAACACAGTGTAAATACAGTGGAGGAGTGAATGTAATTGCCCTAAGACAGAAGGAGTGTTACTGGCCAATCACTAGATGGAAAAAAAAAAGAAAATTATTGCAGCCACCATATCAAGGGATTTATACAAAATACAGTATCTCACAGAAGTGAGTACACCCCTCACATTTTTGTAAATATTTTATTATATCTTTTCATGTGACAACACTGAAGAAATTACACTTTGCTACAATGTAAAGTAGTGAGTGCACAGCTTACATAACAGTGTAAATTTGCTGCCCCCTCAAAATAACTCAACACACAGCCATTAATGTCTAAACCGCTGGCAACAAAAGTGAGTACACCCATAAGTGAAAATTTCCAAATTTGGCCCAAAGTGTCAATATTTTGTGTGGCCACCCTTATTTTCCAGCACTGCCTTAACCCTCTTGGGCATGGAGTTCACCAGAGTTTCACAGGATGCCACTGGAGTCCTCTTCCACTCCTCCATGACAATATCACAGAGCTGGTGGATGTTAGAGACCTTGTGCTCCTCCAACTTCCGTTTGGAGATGCCCCACAGATGCTCAATAAGGTTTAGGTCTGGAGACATGCTTGGCCAGTCCATCACCTTTATCCTCAGCTTCTTTAGCAAGGCAATGGTCATCTTGGAGGTGTTTGGGGTCGTAATCATGTTGGAATACTGCCCTGCAGCCCAGTCTCGAAGGGAGGGGATCATGCTCTGCTTCAGTATGTCACAGTATAGGTTGGCATTCATGGTTCCCTCAATGCACTCATGCAGCCCCAGACCAGGACACTCCCACCACCATGCTTGACTGTAGGCGAGACACACTTATCTTTGTACTTCTCACCTGGTTGCCGCCACACACGGTTGATACCATCTGAACCAAATAAGTTTATCTTGGTCTCATCAGACCACAGGACATGGTTCCAGTAATCCATGTCCTTAGTCTGCTTGTCTTCAGCAAACTATTTGTGGGCTTTCTTGTGCATCAACTTTAGAAGAGGCTTCCTCCTGGGACGACAGCCATGCAGACCAATTTGATGCAGTGTGCTGCGTATGGTCTGAGCACTGACAAGCTGACCCCTCACCCCTTCAACCTTTGCATCAATGCTGGCAGCACTCATACGTCTATTTCCCAAAGACAACGTCTGGATATGACGCTGAGCACATGCACTCAACTTCTTTGGTCGACCATGGCGAGGCCTGTGCTGAGTGGAACCTGTCCTGTTAAACCGTATGGTCTTGGCCACTGTGCTGCAGCTGTTTCAGGGTCTTGGCAATCTTCTTATAGCCTAGGCCATCTTTATAGCCAAGCGCAACAATTCTTTTTTTCAGATCCTCAGAGAGGTCTTTGCCATGAGGTGCCATGTTGAACTTCCAGTGACCAGTATGAGAGAGTGATAACACTAAATTTAACACACCTGCTCCCCATTCACACCTGAGACCTTATAACACTAACGAGTCACATGACACAGGTGAGGGAAAAATTGCCAACTGGGCCCAATTTGGACATTTTCACTTAGGGGTGTACTCATTTTTGTTGCCAGTGGTTTAGACATTAATGGCTGTGTTGAGTTATTTTGATGAGACAGCAAATTTACACTTATACAAGCTGTACAATCACTACTTTACACTGTAGCAAAGTGTCATTTCTTCAGTGTTGTCACATGAAAAGATATAATAAAATATTTACAAAAATGGGAGGGGTGTACTCACTTCTGTGAGATACTGTATTAATTTTGTGCTTTTGGGTTTAGTTGCACTTTAGTATTTTGGCTTATATTGTGAAAGGGTCAACTTTAAACATTTAGACCTAAGGGGTACTAAATCATACCTTGAAGACATTAATTAAATAGAAAAAAAAAATATATGGTCTGAGATTGGAAAGATTACACAATATGGCAAATCAAGTCATTTAAGGCCAGCAAGGAACAATTCTGAATACTATTATCCTGAAATGAAAGGCCTAAACTCTTGCAAGGCTAAAGACAACCCAATATGGTAAAATGCAAGTTCAGCAACAGAACTCTCTTTCTCTTTTCATTTTCCTTTCCCTCTGAGGTAACTGGTGTATTTAAAAAGACTATTGAAAGGAGCTTGATTTTTTTTTTTTTTAACACAGAAGCTGGTACCCATTAGCTGCATTCATAAATCAGCTTTGCAAGCAATGGCTGTGGTACCATTTTTGCAGTCTGGAGCACTTACTTGGAAGAATTTTGTTGCTAACAGCTCTATATGGATTCTCAGGAGCCAATTTGCTGTACTTGACACCCTTTTTTGGAATTATTTATCATTTTACATTTTCTGACTATGATGGGGGAAAGGCACTATATGGGATGACTAGCAGCAAGAACAACCCTAAGAAACAAACAAAAAAAAACCCAGCCTGTTCTGCATAGACACACTACACATGGATGACAAAGGAACCCACATATGAATAACATCAATCACCCTAGATTATATCATTGGTGTGGAAAGCAATCCAGTTATATAATAACTGCAATTGCATACCTGTGGTGTTCATATAGCCACTTTAATTCTCTGTATCTACTGGAAGTTTACCTCATGTTCTAAACATCCAGTTAGATTTTGTCAGACACATTAATGTTGCAATCTGAAAACATAACACTAGCAAAATGAGACCCAATCAGGAGGTCCAACTGAAGCATGTATGGCCAGCTTTAGAACCACTGTTCAAAAGGTACAGTTTACAAAATATTTCCCCCTTTTTTTTGTTCATGTTTTGTTTCCTGTACTGTGCATATCCTGTAAACATTGTACAAACCTCCTGTGGACATGTATATGCTCCAGTGGCACCTGAACATCAAAGTTTTACTTTAATGACTATGGCAAAATGTGCCAGCACACTGTGTGTCTGTCTATGGCTGCTTGTAGTCCAACACGGGAGCATGCAGGAAGGGGTGACAAAATGTCAACTGAATTAAGTATGTGCTGTCACCCTAGGAAGGGAAGTGTCAGAGGATACACCATGCTGGTGGAATCACCTGGTATGGTTGCAGGCAGTATACAAAAATATAAAATGTAGCTTTATGACATTAAAGGGATTTGCAACAGCATCTGTTGTTTAAGCATTAGGGTTTACATAAACCTTAATAGATCACTTCTATAACTTGGTCAAATGCCATTTCATTCACAGTTTTACCCCCACAAGCTTCCAAACAACTATCTTTTCCAGAGTTTTAGAAAATGACCATTGCAAAAAATGTTCGACTTTCAGAAACATTCATTATGCATACAAGTAAAGACTTTGATTATAAAATATGTTCAAGTCTTTGTACAATTTACAATACATTCATAAAACACCCTCTAACAAGCCAATCAGTACCAGGTGCTCATATAGCTGTGCAAAATAATGGCCTGCCTGCAACCAATCACTGACAATAAGAAGAAGTGCTATACTTTGAGGAGAAATGCTTCCCTTGCTGTCGCCTCTTGGCCAACATAGAATCAGAAGGAGGGGAGAGGTGCATGGAGCCAGACGTAACTTTCACCACAGTGGGACATGCCGCAGAAGAGTCCGCTATTTGCTGCTCCTCTTCTTGCTCCATTAACTGACGATTCATTGCTATAGCTTCTGCAGCAAATGAGGTCAGGTCTTTGGCACTACTGTTCCTGTAAGAAATCAGACTTTTAAT
Organism: Staurois parvus; assembly: GCF_062004578.1. Taxonomy (NCBI): domain Eukaryota; kingdom Metazoa; phylum Chordata; class Amphibia; order Anura; family Ranidae; genus Staurois; species Staurois parvus. The sequence continues at coordinate 3,772,819 of NW_028318221.1, forward strand.
GACATGCTAGAAAGTAAATACACAACTAAGTACACAACATATTTAAAGTGCATTAGGTACAACATTACAATGGATCAAAATCCTCTGCTATCCTTAAAAGTATTTTACGTCCTTCCCAAGTGCCCTCACCAGAAGGGCAATGCTGTCCTATACACAAAACCAATACCTAAACTACCTTCAGCTGTCAGCCCAAAGCAAGGTGGCAATAGTGGGTCACACAGGTGCTGATAAAAGGTGAGCAATACAGCCAATCATTGGCTCTGCCTGAACATAGATAACTATGTGTCTCACATCCCAACCTGATCCTTGGAGGCCAAGTTGCTGGTAGGTATTTAATTTTGCCAATTAGAGTTGATATTTGGCAGGGCAAATGTGTCACTTAAAGTAGATTTGATAACAATAGGTTTTTGTCTGCTTTGCAAGTTTTCAGCAAAATAGTTAATAGTTTCAGTTAATGCCAAGTTACTTTCCTCAAGATACAGTATGAAGAACCAGGCTATTGGTGAAACGTGGTAATTGGTGTTACTTGTTAAACATTATTTATATCTCTACTAACCACAAACCATAGCCCAAAGAAACCGTTCAGCTAAGTTCATGTCAGCAGTCCTCAACTCCAAACCCAAAAACAAAAATTGTAAAACCTTAACCTTATATTTCTCCTAAGAATAGGTGCCAGAGCTGATCTCTGTTGCAGCGCGTGTGAACACCCTAATGGGACCCTCAACTGCCTTTTACAGCACTGTTCCAAACTACAGCATTATTATGCTGAGGTGATCAGCACCATAAATGGTTTGTTGGGAATCAGTTTAACTGCAGATCAAATTACCTGTACTCTGGGTCATTTTGGAACATCCTCTATAAATGATCACCTGACATTGGCAATCACCAGATTTCTATTTGTTGTCTATGCAATGCTCACTTTTGAAATGGTCTTCTCCTAATCCACCCCAACTTTAGAATGGATTAATGAATTTAACAGATACATATCTAGGAAAAAACACATTTGCTTCCTGTGTACTGCCATGTGCAAATTCAAGTCAATCTGTGTCTGCTTGACTGACTATAGGTGTCTCACTGTGTCTAGTAAACCTGATACTTGTTTCCCTCCAAAACCGATATCATCCCCTATGAATGATTTTGTTTATTATGTTTAGTACTACGATGTACCTTTTTTCTTTTTCTAATTGCCTTGAATAGCAAGTTATTCTTTTTGCTCTGTAACCCTTATAAAACTCTATATAAAATCTGATTTAAAAAAAAAAAATGTTTTATATTTTTTAAATAAAAATTACATTTTAATTAAATATAACTCCAAGGAGGTAGTGCAACAGAATTTTCAGCAGTTTCTTGATGGCAGTGAAAATGGACAAAGTAGCAGTCTTGCAAGTAACACACAACTATGCATGTCCCAAAAAGACTTCCCACAACAAAAAAGAGCCTCAGTAAATACTAATAATATTGTCAAAGAAAATGCAAATACTACCTTTGAAGTATACTTGGGGTGGGGAGTGTATTATCTGGTGCACACTGTGATAAAGGAAAAAAAAAACAATTGAATTCTCCACTTGATAAAATCAAGTTTTGTGAGAAGAGAGAAAAGAGAAGTGATGAAGAAAGAAGAGGAAAAAGAGAATGTACTCATGAGGGAAACATTCATAATGGTGGAGCAAATTATAGTAGCCGGTTAACAGATGTTCTACATCTACTGAACATACAGTACTGTACAAAAATTTTAGTCATGTTTTGAAGAAATGCTGTAAAGTAAACATGCTTTCAAAAATATATATTTTAATTTGTTTATTTTTTTTTTATCAGTTTACAAAATCCAAAGTGAGCAAATGGAAGAAAAATCTAAGTCAAATCAATATTTGGTATGACTAACCTTTGGCTTCAAACCAGGATCTACACTTGCACAAATTCATGGATTTTTTTTAAGATTAGATTCAGGTGTATGATTAAACAATCATACCAAGCAGGTGCTAATGATCATCAATTTTATATGCAAGCTGAAACACAGTAATTAGTTGAAACAGAAACAGCTGTGTAGTAGGCCTAAAGTGGGTGAGGAATAGCCAAACTGTGCTATCAAGTTGAAGTTGTGGAAGACCGTTTCGTCGGTCTTACACCATGGCAAGACTGAGCACAGCAACAAGACACAAGGTAGTTATACTACATCAGCAATGTCTTCCCTAGGCAAAGATTTCAAAGCAAGCCTGAGTTTTTCTGTTGTGCTGACCAAGCTCTTTTGAAGAGGCACAAAGGAATGGACAACGTTAAGGACCATAGACCTAGTGGTCGGCCAAAAAAACTTAATGCAGATGAAAGACACATCATGCCCTTCAACATCAGAAAATGTCCAGCAGTGCCATCAGCACAGAACTGGCAGACACCAGTGGGAGACAGGTACACGTATGTACTGTCCAGAAAAGTCTGGCCAGAAGTGGTCTTCATGGAAGAACTGCAGCCAAATAGCCATACCTCAGATGTGGAAACAAGGTTAAGCGACTCAACTATGCACGGAAAGATAAGAACTGGGGTGCAGAAAAATTACAGCAAATGCTCTGGACTGACAAATCTAAAAAATATTTGGCTGTAGCGTTAGGCGGTTTGTTCCCTGAAGGGAAGGAGAGTGGTGGAGAAATAAGTGTCTGCAGGAAACAGTGAATTATGGTGGAGGTTCCTTGCAAGTTTTGGGCTGCATTTCTGAAAAATGGAGTTGGTGATATGGTCAGGATCATACATCATACCATACCATCAAGGAGGAGTGTGATTGGCCCCAAATTTATTTTGCAGCAGGAAGCATGACAAAAACCCCAAACATACCACCAATGTCATTAAGAATCATCTTAAAGGAGAAGTACAGTTACTCAGCCAGTCCAGGCTGGGGAAAGATCCAGACTTTAGAGTCAGGATCCACCCAGATCCCAGGACAGGCACCTAGCTGAGAGCCTGAGCCAGCCACGCCCGCTCCCATCCCAGCGATCAGCGGGGGGGGATTCAGCGCAGAGAGTGGTATTTGGTCACTAAATTCACAGACTTAGAGTTGGCAGTTGACAGATGCAGCATCAGACCAATTCAACTTCTCTTTTAAGCGTTAAGAAAAACGGGGAGTCCTGGAAGTGATGGTTTGACCCCCACATAGCCCTGATCTCAACATTAAGTCTGTCAGAAATTATAGGAAGAGTTAGAGGGATATGTGACAACCTACATCCACAGAAGATCTGTGGTTAGTTCTCCAAGATGTCTAAAATAACCTTCCTGCCGAGTTTTTCAAAAACCATGTGCAAGTGTGCCTAGAAGAATAGATACTGTTTTGAAGACAAATAGTGGTCACGCCAAATACGGATTTGATTTGGATATCTCTTCTGTTCATTTACCATCCATTTTATAAATTGATAAAAATAAACTATTAACACTTCTATTTCTGAGAGCATTCTTGGTTTACCATATTTTTTTAAACCTGCCTAAAACTTTTGCACAGCAATGTATTTGTAATTTTTGTTTTGATACACAAGTAAAATGTTTATACAATGCTGATTTTACTGTTGCACACTACAGCTATAAACAGTGCATAAAATAGTTCCAATAAGCAGAAGCATGGAAGACTGGAGATATTACTTAAACTATCCCTCTTCAAGTACACTCCCCTCCTCCCCCATATTTCCGGGTGGCCAAACTAAGCTTAATACTGAGAAGTAACCATTATTTAATTTTATTTGTAAATAATACTTTTATTTCCTGTTTGAAATCAGTGCCCTGAGCACAAAGACCCGAAAGGACTTACCCCCTGTACCCATGGGTGTTGTAACACCTGTGCTGCACTTAGTCTCTTTTTTGCATCTCGAAGTAGCAATTTGGAGATCAGATCTTTGGCACCAGATGAAATGCGAGCCCAGTCTTTTTCTGGAAATTCATACTTTCCTTCCTGAATACTTACAAACAGCATGTTCTGTTGAAGTTGTAAAAAAATTAAAAATCAGTGTTCAGAGTAAGTGGAAAAGTAGATACCAACATTTTAATTTAAAACATGGCAAAAATTACCTGACAAGCTGGGCAGGCCTCTCCTCTATCCCAACCACAGTCACTGCCACAACGCCCTACAAATGGTGGATAGCCACTCAGCATGATGTACAAGATTACTCCAAGACTCCACAAGTCACAGCGCTTGTCATATATTGATGCTTCTTCATTAAATGCCTCGACTACTTCAGGAGCCATGTACTCTGCTGACCCACACTGCAGTAACCAAAACATCAAATACCAAAATATTACTTTCAAAACATTTTAAGATTTATGCAGTCATATATGATACAGGTCATATACCTGTATCTTTATAACAAAAGTGAAAGAAGGAACCAACACATAATGAGACTAAATACTTTCTATGCTATCCCGCATTTATTCAATAGCTACAACATATTCCCTCTACAAAATAAAATATTTCTTGGTAAATATTTTAACGTATTAGGGCCCCTTGACCAGGGTGAAAAAAAAATGGCTCAGGCTGCAATACCCAGCTCATACTTTATCATCACAGGATGAGCAGGGTTGAGTGATGTCATATAGTATGAGCGTTATAGACTACGTATATACAGTACTACAATCATTACATTAGGGAAATTACATTTATTCTGAAATCAAACGTTATGGGCCAGCTCACTCTATAGAAACGCAGTCCAGATGCGTTTCCGCATGCACATTTTTGACGCGTTATTGACACGTTCCAGTGTGTTTTTTATTCATTGCAGTTCATTTTTCCCCCCTCTTTTTTTAATTTAAATAGGGACATGTGCTTTCCAGTGCGTTTTTGGTGTGTTCCAGTGCGTTTGTGGTGCGTTTTACAACGTCCCAGTACAGTTCTGTGCAGAAAAATGCAGCCTGTTCTACTTTTTTTTTTCTGTAACCAGAATGCACTGAACTGCAAGCACTTATGTGAACTATGACATTGACAACCATATAATCTACTTTCTGTGCATTTTGGATGCAGAAAATAGCAACTGAAAAACGCATGTAGTGTGAACTCGCCCTAAAGCAAACAAAAATTTGACGTTCTTTCAAACAACATTCAACAAGTCATCAAATTTACTAATGGGAATTTTTGGACGAGTTCAGCAGTCAAGCCAGCATAGGCCTGATTGGACTACTCAGGGATGAGTGAGAGGTGCCCTTTCCACAGTAAAAAGAGGGTAGTGGCGTGGGTAAGAACCAGTTCAGAGTAAATGCAGTCGGATTGTTAGCATCAGTTCCTTCAGTGAATCCAAACATTCTGATGTCGTTTCACCTCTATTTTCATTATCATCCAGTTTTACTACATTGGAAATAGAGCTTTGTAAGGCAAGTCAGGAATCTTGTTTAAAGCTGAACTCCAGAATTTCAGCAGTTTGATAAATGTGCCAGCACACAATGAGTTAAGTCCAGCAAGGTGCATGTCACCATGTGGACATATAGTATCTCACAGAAGTGAGTACACCCCTCACATTTTTGTAAATATTTTATTATATCTTTTCATATGACAACACTGAAGAAATGACACTTTGCTACAATGTAAAGTAGTGAGTGTACATTTTGTATAACAGTGTAAATTTGCTGTCCCCTCAAAATAACTCAACACACAGCCATTAATGTCTAAACCGCTGGCAACAAAAGTGAGTACACCCATAAGTGAAAATGTCCAAATTGGGCCCAAATTGTCAATATTTTGTGTGGTCACCATTGTTTTCCAGCACTGCCTTAACCCTCTTGGGCATGGAGTTCACCAGAGTTTCACAGGTTGCCACTGGAGTCCTCTTCCACTCCTCCATGACGACATCACGGAGCTGGTGGATGTTAGAGACCTTGCACTCCTCCACCTTCCATTTGAGGATGCCCCACAGATGCTCAATAGGGTTTAGGTCTGGAGACATGCTTGGCCAGTCCATCACCTTTACCCTCAGCTTCTTTAGCAAGGCAGTGGTCATCTTGGAGGTGTGTTTGGGGTCATTATCATGTTGGAATACTGCCCTGCGGCCCAGTCTTTGAAGGGAAGGTATCATGCTCTGCTTCAGTATGTCACAGTACATGTTGGCATTCATGGTTCCCTCAATGAACTGTAGCTCCCCAGTTCCGGCAGCACTCATGCAGCCCCAGATCATATCACTCCCACCACCATGCTTGACTGTAGGCAAGACACACTTGTCTTTGTACTCCTCACCTGGTTGCGGCCACACACGCATGACACCATCTGAACCAATTAAGTTCATCTTGGTCTCATCAGACCACAGGATATGGTTCCAGTAATCCATGTCCTTAGTCTGCTTGTCTTCAGCAAACTGCGGGCTTTCTTGTGCGTCAACTTTGAAAGAAGCTTCCTTCTGGGACGACAGCCATGCAGACCAATTTGATGCAGTGTGCAGCGTATAATCTGAGCACTGACAGGCTGACCCCCCAACCCTTCAACCTCTCCAGCAATGCTGGCAGCATTCATAGGGTTTAGGGGTATACTCACTTTTGTTGCCAGCGGTTTAGACATTAATGGCTGTGTGTTGAGTTATTTTGAGGGGACAGCAAATTTACACTGTTATACAAGCTGTACACTCACTACTTTACATTGTAGCAAAGTGCCATTTTTTCAGTGTTGTCACATGAAAAGATATAATAACATATTTACAAAAATGTGAGGGGTGTACTCAATTCTGTGAGATACTGTATTGTCTTTAAATTTAGATATGACACAGTTGCTACATTCTGAGAGGGGATACACTGTGTTTTCACACACAGAATCCCTGTCCATCCCTCTGCCACCCACTCACAGAAGCCCTTGTATTTTGTGAATGAGTTCACAAAATACCAAGGATTCTGTGAATGGGCAGTAGAGGGGAGGGCTGGGCACAGCAGCTGCATGCGACTCTGCTGCTGAAGGACCAGTGTTGGATAGTGAGATCTATCCTTCTGGAATCAATAAAACTGTCAGATGTAAATTAAAGAGATAAGACCATGAGATGGCATACATAAGACTTAATGCACGAGGTGGCATGCATTAGATTTAACTCACATTAGACTTAACTCACATGTATCAAAGTGGCTGAATTCCTGGAATTCAGCTTTAAACTCAGACAACCAGACTATTTGTGCAATTTTTTACTTTTTCTTTTTTTTTTTATTTTTCACTTACAGTTTACAGAGTTTGTAAAAGACCCTCCAAATCAGGCATTTTCTAGACGCACAGGACCAGCAGAAAAAAGTGATAGCTGTGCAAATGTTTATCAAAATTATACTTTCACTAAAATTACACTAAAATCATTATCCGCACACAGAAACACAACATAACTTATAAATTCCGACTAATATTAAAGATAAAACTGTACTGAGTTAACAAATCAATAAAAAAAGATGGTGCTGGTATACATTTTAATGCAAAATGCAAAGCACAGAGTTGAATAATCATAATTTAAAAAAACACTAAGCACTGTGACGTGCTGTAACAATGCACTGCAATGCATGTGCAGTATGCACACTCGCTGGTGTGAATAGGCCCTAAGTGTGTTTGTACACTGTAGTGGGCTTTGGTGGAATATCAGGGGTCCAAACAGACCTCTGATGTTTGACTTTTGACTTTGAGAAAGAGATTGAGGACACAAAGTCCTCAATCTCCTTCTCTGCAGCCCATCACTTTGGGAATAAACATATATTGCTCTGTACTGAGCATTCCTGTGTTCATTACAAATAGGAAATATGAAAACAACATATGACTGATGTTTACTATGTCCTTCATTGTTAATCAACACAGAGTGCTCTGTACTGAGCATTCCTGGGTTCTTTCCAGGGGTGGGTTAGCATGACCTGCACAGGGTTATCATACTCCAAATTGATCTGCTTCATTCCAGGAGTGATATATATCTTCTTCTGGCTGGGGGCAATATACACTTACTCTTTACTGTGAGACTGGTTTCAACATTTACAACGATTAACGGGAACTGTTTGCTTTTCTTCCCTATGGGTCCTACATCCGCACCATAAAATGTGCTGAAAAACACTGCCCAGTTGGTAATAACTCTGTTACTTCTGAAATCAATACCTTGGTTAGGTTGTTTTCTACATACTTGAAAGTCCTTATGGACAGGCTGAAACTTCAGTGTAAAGGTCTGTGGCTGGCCATGTTATCCTGGAGCACGGTTGTGCTTGTTGTTTGCATGTCAACAAAATTATTTTCTCCAGAACAGTCAAATCACTTCTTGTTCTACATTATAACACCCATTTGACTTGGTTTGAGAGTCTTACAAGGGCCCCAGAGTTCCATGCCCACCACGTACCTACCTGAGGGATGCCTCATACGCACCCTTGGCCAGATGCTCACAATTTTTTTACCACTGTTTGCTCACTCTATCTAACAAGTTATCTGTGACAATAGGATTTTCACAAGTACCATGGTGAATCTACCTATCACTTCCTGGAATGTTGGGGGAGTTAACAACTCCTTGAAAAGAACAATGATTTCAATTGCCCTACGTTAACATCATCCAGCGATCTATGGTCCCACTTGATGGAGGACTTCTGGTATTCCTGGATTAGATGGGCGTATCACTTTATTCACACTTCTTATTCTAGGGCTTTGGGTGTAATTGTACAACGCTTATTGGATTTTCAAGAATTTGCTTCACATACCGACAGTGATGGTCGATTTGTGTTTGTTGTGTTTCTGTAAAGCAGGCTGTATACTGTATATTAACAATGATATACATCCCTCCTCCTTTCTCTAGAAAGGTCTTAGTGCACAAGCCTGAAGTTCACCTTTTACTCCTGGGAGATTTCAATTGCTATCTGGACCCTTACCTGGACTGACTGGGCCAGCAGCAAAACAAACCACGCTAACCCATTTTCTTTAGGAAGTAGGTGGGATAGATGTATGGCGTCATAAATTTCTGGATGAAAAGCAACTTTTTTCCTAAGATGCACATATCTATATTTAGAATATATTTATATAATGGCTCCCCATCGATAGTCCTGTTTGGAATACTCTCCACTTGTAGTTTGGCTTATTGCATGAACTCTGAGTAAACCTACTAAGGCACACTGGAAATTAAATTCCTTTTGGCTGCATCTTTTTCCAGACCATGATGGTATTGAATGAAAAGATTTTTTTTCCATACATGGAGATCAGGTAGACCTTCTTCAAACATTGGAGGGGAAAAATTACTGCCATACAAAAGGCTACTGCACACCATGAGCAACAAGTTGAACATCAGGTACACCAGCGAGAGAGGCCCTATACTGACAAACCATCAGATGCAACAAGAGAGGCATGGTTATCTACTCAGGATGTGTTTACTTGTTTAAATTTCTTAGCAGCAGAGAGAAAGTGTGCGTGTGTGTTTTTTTTTTTTAAGTAAACAGGCATCCTATGAGGAGTGGGAGAAAACTGGCCTCCTATTAGCTTAGCAAGCTAATTGGCTTGTCCAATCTCATCAAAAATTGCCTACCACAGGTGCTCTTCTTACATACTCTGGCAAACCTAGTTAATACCCCGGATCAAGTGCTAGGTTAATTATTACTATAAACTATACCAAGGTAACAATCCTATTCACTGGACAAGAGTTTTATCCAATATGTAAAAGCAACAGATCCTCCTACCATGTCAGTAACTCATGAGAAACATCTCGACTCCCCAATAGCTACATAGTTAGTCTGGCTGAAAGACAAAAGTCCATCCAGTTCAACCATAAAAAAAAAAAAAAAAAAATTATAATCCTACACCCACAGTTGATCCAGAGGAAGGCAAAAAAAAACCCAGCAAAGCATGATCCATTTTGCTACTGCAGGGGAAAAAATTCCTTCCTGATCCCCCGAGAGGTGATATTCCCTGGATCAACTTTACTTATAAATGTTAGTAACCAGGTATATTCTGTGTATCTAAGAAAGAATCCAGGCCTTTTTTAACTGCTTAAGGACTGCCCTATAACAGATGTACTGCTACAGGGCGGCACCTGTGCGCAAAATCACGTCTATATATGCAATTTTGCACGCATGAGTCGGGCCCACGCCACCATTCACGTATGTCAATCACTGGGTCCCGCCCAGTAATTACCTGCCGGTGCCCAGTGATTACCGAGCATCTCTGATGGGGAGGAAGATTGTTTTGTTTACAAACAATCTTCCTCCCTGTCAGCTCGAGCACACTGCTTGGGATGGCTGTGCACAGTACAGCCATCCCAATCAGTATGCTTATGGTGAAGAACACGCCCCCTAGTAAAACAAACACAGCACACAGCTAACCCTTTGATCGCCCCTCACATTAACCCCTTCCTGCCCAATGCCATTAGTACAACATCAATGCTTTTTTTTTTTTTTTTTTAAGCACTGATCACTGTATTGGTATCACTGGAGATGTCAGTGACACCAAGTTCGTTCCCCCCAGTGTCAGAATGTTCGCAGTCCCGCTAAAAGTCTCTGATCGCCGCCATTACTAGGAGAAAAAAAAATCCCATTATCTATAACGCCATTTGTAAACACTATAACTTTCACGTAAACCAAATAATTTAAACATATTGGGATTTTTTTTTTAGCAAAGACATGTTGCAGAATGCATTTTGGCCTAAATTTATGACAAAATTAGATTTTTAAACTTTTTTTTACTGGACATGTTTAATAGGAAAAAGTCCAAAATATAGTTTTTTTTCTCAAACTTGTTGGTCTTTTTTTTTGCTTATAGCGCAAAAAATAAAAAACGCACAGGCGATCAAATACCAATTCAATTCGTGGGAAAAAGGACGTAAAGTTCATTTGGGTGCAGCGTTGCATGACCACGCAATTGTCAGTTAAAGTAACGCAGAGCAGTAATGCAAAAAATGACCTGGTCATGAAGGGGGGTAAATCCTCAGGAGGAAAAATGGTTAAAGCAATCCACTGAGCTGGCCAGAACCAACTCTTGAGGGAGTCTATTCCACATTTTCACAGCTTTTACTCTTTTCCTCCAGACGTAAAGAGTGCACCCTTGTCCTCTGTGATGACCTCAAGGTAAATATCTCTATGCCAAGTTCACTATATGAACCACTGATGTATTTATACATGTTGATCATATCCCCCTAATCTCAAAAGAGAATAAATTCAGTTCCTCTAATCTTTCCTCATAGCTGAGCTCCTCCATGTCTTTTATCAGTTTGGTTGCCCTTCTCTGTACTCTCTCCAGTTCCCAGTGTTCTTTTTGTGAATTGGTGCTCAAAACTGAAATGCATATTCCAGATGAGGTCTTAATAATGATCTGTATAGGGGTAAAATTATATCTCTCTCTGGAGTCTATACCTCTTTCAAGACAAGAGAGGATATTGTTCGCTTTAGAAACTGCAGCTTGGCATTGCATGCCATTATTAAGCTTATGATCTACCAGAACTCCCAGATCCTTCTCCACCATTGATTCCCCAGTTGTACTCCCCCTAGTATGTATGATGCATGCATATTCTTAGCCCCCAAGTGCATAACCTTACATTTATCAACATTAAACCTCATTTGCCACATAGTTGCCCAATTAAACAGTGCATTGAGGTCGGCATGTAAGTTGGAGACATCCTGTAAGATGACTAGTGAAGGTGGCCCTTCAGGTCATCCAACAATGCTCTCCTAATGTTACGACTTTTTCAATAATATATTCTTTTACGGTCCTACTATATTCTTTCCAAACTATTTGAAGGAGAAGTAGGACCAAATCTCTTTTGGCCTACTTCTCCTGTGGGTCACAGGACTGCACTCCTGTAACATTTACTCAGCAAAAGTCAAGTTTTGGCTGACATAACTAACCCAGTCCAGGCTCTGGAGAGATACCGACTTTAAAGTCATATCCACCCAAATGCCTGGACCAATGGCTTGCTTGGCCTTTTAGTGAGCCACAGTGAGCCTGAGCCAGGTGCTTCCGCCCCCTGCACAGCCAGGCACTCCAGTGAATGCTGGAGGGGCGAAGCACAAAGCTGGTGACTGTCAGTTATCGGCTCTCTGATCAATGAAGACTGAGAACTGAGCCAGTTTAAAGTTTAAAGCAGGATTAGGTTATAAAAAAAATATCCCAAGCTTTCAACATCTCATGGAGCACTTCTCAATACATCATCCGAAAATGGATGATGGAACTGCAATCCTACCAAGACATGGCTGTCCACCTAAACTGACATTAATCAGAGAAGTAGCCAAGAGGCCCATGGTAACTCTGAAGGAGCTGTAGAGATCCACAGGACAACTATTAGTCCTGTGGGAGAATCTGTCCACAGGACAACTATTAGTCGTGCACTCCACAAATCTGGCCTTTATGGAAGAGAGGCAAGAAGAAAGCCATTGTTGAAAGACAGCCATTCGAAGCCCCATTTGCAGTTTGCGAGAAGCCATGTGGGGGACACAGAAAATATGTGTTACAAGGTGTTCTGGTCAGATGAGACCAACATTGCACTTTTTGGCCTAAAAGCAAAACACTATGTGTGGTGTAAAACTAACACTGCACATCACCCTGAACACACCATTCCCACCATGAAACATGGTGGTGACACCATCATGTTGTGGGGACACTTTTCTTCAACAGGGACAGGGAAGCTGGTCAGAGTTGATGGGAAGATGGATGGAGCCAAATACAGGGCAATCTTAGAAGAAAACCTGTAAAAGACCTGAGACAGGGGTGGAGGTTCACCTTCCAGCAGGACAACAGCCCTAAACATACAGCCAGAGCTACAATGGAATGGGTTAGATCAAAGCATATTCGTATGTTAGAATGGCCAAGTCAAAGTCCAGACCTAAATCCAATTGACAATCTTTGGCAAGACTTGAAAATTGCTGTTCACAGATAATCTCCATCCAATCTGACAGAGCTGGAGCTATTTTGCAAAGCAGAATGGGCAAAAATGTCACTCTCTAGATGTGCAAAGCTTGTAGAGACATACCTAAAAAGACTTGCAGCTGTAATTGCAGCAAAAGGTGGTTCTATAAAGTATTTGTAAAAAATGTTGAAAAACATTTATCATTTTCCTTCCACTTCAAAATTATGTGCCACTTTGTGTTAGTCTATCACCTAAAATCACAATAAAATACATACATGTTTTTCGTTATAACATGACAAAATGTGGAAAATTGTAAGGGTTATGAATACTTTTTCAAGGCACTGTATGTTTGTTTTTTTTAATTCCCAAACTTCTCTTTTAAAATGGGGTAATATTGGCCCTATATCTTAATTCTTTTTTTGGCACAGTATATTCATAAGGATCAGTTTGGCTTCATAACTGATTGCCAAACAGTGGGCCAGATCCGCCAATCTACTGCCCTGATCTCCGCGGTCAGTTCTAACTGGGATGCACATTTTTCTAGAAAACTTTTGCTATTATCATTGGATCTTCACAAGGCTTTTGATAGCTTGACTTGGGAATATCTATTTATGACTCTGCAAGCCTCTGGATTTGGCTATACATTTCTGGCTCTTTTGCAAACGTTATATGATATCCCTTCGACACAAGTTTCTATTAAAGGCTTTCGATCCTCAATCTTCCCCATTCGACGCGGCACTAAGACAGGGTTGTCCATTATCCCCTTTACTTTTCGGACTGGCGATTGAACCTTTAGCTATGGCAATCCGTTATCATCCTAATATCCATGGTGTCAGTTGTGGGCAAAAGGAACATAAATGTGCTTTATTTCCTGACGACGTCCTTATGTATATCACTGCCCCTCAAGTCACCATTCCTAATCTATGGTTTCTGTTGCGTCAATTTTCTCACCTTTCTGGGCTATCTTTAAATGCTCAAAAAATGACAGCCTTTAGGGTGTCTTTACCCCCTTTAGTAGAGCAAGCTCTCCGAAATACCTACAGTTTTCAATGGGCACGTGCCTCCGTACCGTATTTAGGAATCTAGTTAACTGCCTCTTATCAACACTCTTTATCGAGCGAACTATACACCACTTTTTAAAAAACGTAAAGACGAATTGCATCGCTGGGCAGACTACTCTCTATCTGGGTTTGGCAGAATCAAATTGATTAAGATGACATTTTTATCCTATTGCTATAGTATTTTAGAACCCTACCGATAGCGAAAACTGAAGGGGTGGAATTGGCCTCCCTAACCTTCAAGCCCATTTCCAAGCTGCACAAATTGCTCAATTGGCCTCCATCACTACTAAGGGGTCTGCACCCCTTTGGGTTTCTATTGAAGCTCTCTCCTGCGTCCCTGTTGCCATTGGCTGCTTATTATGGCTTCCTAACTGGATACGCCCTGATATATATGGATATATATCATAGCTGGATACGTCCTACCTTGTCATACTCTTTAGCTGTTTGGGACAGAGTGCGCCACCGCAAACCTTTGTCTTCCCCACATACACCCCTGGCTCCAGTTTTTGTTTCACTTTCCGGTTTTTGTAATCCAGAATTTGTACCGTGCATCCTTTCAATGGCGGATTAATAAGGGGTTGTTAAGAATAGGAGACTACCTGAATAGGGATCACATTTGTTCTCTACAGCATTTTAGAGAAACATTACATATGCCTCCTAATGAGATTTTTAGATACAATCAGATTGTCTCTTTTATTCGCTCTAAGCTTAGGCTGCTGAACGGGCCACTTACGCATACATCTTTTGAGCTTTCATGTCAAACAAAAGGTCATTTGAGGGGCCGGGTTTCCACCCTATATTCTCTCCTCACTGACCCGAACAGTAAGCTCCCTTATAGGATTCAATGGGAACGGGACCTGAATGCCACTTTGATTCAGCTGATTGGCAAGATATTGCTTTCGCATTATCTAAAGTATCAATTAATACTACCTTAATTGGAGCAAATTATAAAATGTTACTACAATGGTATTTGGTCCACACTCAAACTGTAAAAATGCACCCCTCTGCTTTGCCACATTGCTTCCGGCATTGCGGCCAACTGGGGACCATGTATCACATATGGATACGCATGTTTAGTTTACTCAATTCAGTGATGGGGTGAATGTTCGTAGATCCCCAGAGATAACCCCTTTTCATAAATTTCCTGACGAAGTCCTCAGAAAATCACAAAAAATTTTAAATTTATAAGCTACTGGCAGCCAGAAGCACCATAGCGAAGTACTGGAAACAGTCAGTAATTCCACTTGACTATGTCAAGGATAAACTCAACTGGATCATGGTGAATGACAGACTCATCTGTATTCTTCGTAGTAATACTAAAAAACTTGATACCTTATGGAACCCGTGTATTCGGTATATTTCTGTCTCTTGACAAGCCCGGATTTGACCCTCTTTCCTTTCCTTCTTTATCTATTTCCTACTATCTCTATTTTATTTTCCCTCTTTTTCTTATATAGGTGATAGCCAGGTCTCAGTTAGTTGTATGAGGTGTGTAATGCAATAGATGATCATGATTTAGTTTGTACCTTCAAATAATGGTCAGTGGGGGAGGGGGGTGTCCACTTATCCTCTGTACCCTACCCCTTCCTTCCTGGTTCCCCTCCCTTCACCCAACCACACCACTGTGTTAGCCTTCTTTTATGTTTCTGACTGCATATAAATGATGTACTCTACTTTTGGGCAGAGATTAGGCATTGACTCTAAATAATTCTTTGTTTAACTCATGCACTATTTATTGTACTGAGACTAATCACTATGTTATGACTATTGTTAAAATGTTGCCATTATTGCTTATGTAAGA
Organism: Staurois parvus; assembly: GCF_062004578.1. NCBI lineage: Eukaryota > Metazoa > Chordata > Amphibia > Anura > Ranidae > Staurois > Staurois parvus. The sequence continues at coordinate 3,788,445 of NW_028318221.1, forward strand.
CAGCAAAAATATAAAATTCTTCGTCAATAAAAAATTATTGAAATATAAAATGGGGCTAACAGATGACCTATTGTGTGGCAGATCATGGGGATCTAATATACTTACTCTGGCATTTGCCTGAACTACATATTTACTGTACAGGGGTGGTAGATACCGTAAACAAGTTGTTTCAATCTAATATCCTGGTAGATCCAAAACTATGTATATTGGGTATATGATTATACCCCTCCACAAATGTGTAATGGATACATAGTAAGGGGGACACACTCCTAATGGAGCATTATATTTATCAGCATAGGGGATATAATTTGAAAAACTTTGGGCACCCTGGCCTGGTCTGTGTCCAACAGAACTAGTATTTGGCAGAATGACTGCAGGTGGAGGTAGTGGTGGTCACATATAGTTGAACATTATCAAATTGAACTATGTATTAAACCTTGCGTGTATTTGATATCTGAAATTCTTGGCAAATATGGATATGTCAATAGTGTCCCATCGCCTAGTGAGCATTATACCTTTTCATTATAAACTTTGTAATATGGAATAACTACTCTGGAACTGTGACTTTTTTAATAAAGTTTTCTTCTTAGGGTCACCATCCTGAACAGATCGATTCACTCTCTGTGTGCTCACAGCATGGCAGGTGGTGGGGATGGGAGGTGTTTAGAGGGGGAGGAGCTGGCACAGGCAGGAGATCTGCAGGGGCATGATCGGAAGACATGGGAGGGGTGCGGATCACAGGGAACAAAGAGTGCAGCTTCACAGTGGGGAGGAACAGTGAAGGCAACAGTGGAGGTGGAGGTTACTTTTTGAATAAATGGCTTGTCAGTCGTCCTCTATAAACAATGATAAACAATGTACAGGGGTGGAGCCTAAACATGGCGGCGACGGAGAGCACGATGTGAGTGCTCTCCGATAACCTCCAAACTGACCCTCCCGAGACCCTCATGAAGAGAAGCCCTACCTGATTGAGGAGGGCTCCAAGCGGGGAGAGACTGGCACGGTGAAGGGAGAGGAGAGCGGGCACGGACCTCCGGGAGGAGAACTCACGGCGGAGATTCCAGTGCAGCTGTCGGGTTGCCGGGAATCGAAGCAGGGCGGTGTGAGCACGCTGCTCGCCGCAAAGCACTACTGGGAGGCAGAGACGCCGGCCGGTTCCCTGTCAGAGCGGCAGTGACACGCCGGCTCCCCCCTGCACTACATAACTGGAAGAGGAGTGATGTTGTAGGGAGTGGGGACCCGGCTGCAGAGGACTCTTGAGGGAAGGAGCCTGGGTCTGAGTGACCCAATAGAGTGAAGAGAGCTACCCTTCTTTCTGGTGAAGATCTTGGACAAAGGGCACGAGGAGAGGAGTGAAACCCAGAGGAATCCCCCCTTGGACTGAGCTGCTGCGAAAGCCCTATCCCTTAAGCTCGGAGCCACTGCTTGGAGAAGAAGAAGGGTGAGTGAGAGCTGCTGGGGGCTTATCGTATGGGGGAACCCCGAGTGATATGGGAAATCTAGGGGTGAAGGAGAGGAGGGGAGGATTCCCTGGGCTAAGAAAGAGAAGATGAGAAGAGCTCCAGATATCCTAGGAGAGTAAAAATATAAGGGAAAACAGCTGGTTTTGTCTGGTGTTAAATTAAAGGACTGATATAATTTCATCTTGAGAATAAGAGAAGAAATCAGAGATTTAGAGGAAATGAAGAACAAAGGTCCTAAGGGAACAGGGCCCAAAGGGTTTCAAACAGGTACGATAAAGAAATTTACATCACAAGGAAATATTACGCCAGAAAGGGCCCAAGGCGCAAGCGCAAAAGGGGAAATGGACATTTCTCTGGGAAACAGTCCTAGATTATCAATGGGTATGAATAGTAGCTGTAGCCACCTAACAACAGAGGGCTTGGAAAAAAAAAGAATTAGACGGTGAACTACAAGCACCAAATAAAAAGGAGATGATAGAAATGTTTCAAAATTTGGAAAAAATGATAAAGCAAGAAATGACAGTTGTGCGGAATGATCTAGGACACCTGCTATCGAGAGTGGAAGAAACAGAGGAAAAAGTTAAAAACCAGGCCCAAACCATAGATAATCTAGAGAAAAAAATAACTTACTTGGAGAATACCCAGAAAAAATTGCTCTATAGGATGGAAGTTCAAGAAAATAAAGAAAGAAGATGTAACCTTAGAGTTCGAGGAATTCCAGAGCAAGTAAAAGGGGAATCACTATATGACCTAGTTGTAAAAATTCTAAACTCCATAAGAGACAGACCTGAAACAGACGGGATTAAACTGGATGGAGTGTTTAGAATAGGAAAGTTTAATAAAGCTGCGGAGAAGGAAAGATCAAGAGATACAGTGGTCCAGTTCCAAAAATTTGGGGTCAAAGATGAGATATGGAGGAAGATTAAAGGAAGATCATTAATTAAGTATGGAGACTTAAATATCCAAATTTATGCGGACCTAACACCAGAGACCCTATGGAGAAGGAGATCCCTGAGACCCTTGTTGGAACAAATGAGAAAACAGAACGTTCAGTATAGATGGGGTACCCCAGCTTGTTTAATTGGCTGGAAAAATGGCGTAACAGCATATATGAGATACCCGGAGGAACTGAGGGGTTTCTGTGACAGACTGAAACTGCAAAGAATGGCGATAGTGGGGTGGGAAGAAGAAGAAAAAGAAAGAAGGGTAACAGAAGATACAAGAAAAGAGGACTGGCAGCGGGTCGGGGGGAGGGGAGGCCCGGGGGTGGGGAGGGAGGGGAGGGAAAATTGAGAAAAATATATATATATATATATTTTTTTTTCTTTCTTTTCCCTCTCTTCTATCTCTCTCGGCCCCCCAGGCCCCACCTTTGTTGAAATGGTAATCCCTCGGGAGCTTCGGTTGAGGGGAGAAGTAAAGATTTTTGTATTCTCCTGTGGATAGAGAGAGGGGATCTGGGGAGGTCGAAGGAGAGGCTAGCCGGCCATGGGTGGAGCTTACGTCCAAAGCATCAAATCTGTGGTGGAAATAGATCCACAAATGATTTATAGGCAGTATTCAAGCCTAAATATGGGTAGGGGGGAAAAAAAGATCGAGGGATGGGGGGAGGGGGGGGGGGTTGGAGTTGGGTTGAAGGGAGGGAGGGGAGGAGGTATTGGGTTAACACTCTGCATGACAGTAGGGATAAAGAGGAAGAGGCAATTTGGAAGAGCGATGGAGCGAACTGGGAAGGATGGAAGAAATACAGTTTATAACCTATAATGTGAACGGGTTGAGTTGTCCAGGGAAGAGATTTAAGTTGTTTAAGGAGTTACATCATAGGGCAACGTCAGTGGTATTTTTACAGGAGACGCACTTTGAGATAGAGGCAAATGTGAAATTGAAATCTAAATACTATCCAATATGGTATTATGCAGACTCTCCAATTAAAAGAGCAAAAGGGGTTGTAATAGGTTTGGCAAAGAATATGAGATTTGAGCTAGAGGACAGAAGAACCGATCCGGAGGGGAGATTTTTATTCTTAAAAGGTAAACTTCAGGGGATTGAGTGTACTTTAGCCAATATATACTGCCCTAATAAAAACCCGGAGATGTATATGAAGGGTCTGTTGAAAAAATTAATGGAATTTAAAAAAGGGCGTTTGATAGTTGCAGGAGACTTAAATTTCTGTATGGACCCACAAAAGGATAATACCTCCTCTGTGCAAAGAGAGGGGAGTAGGTCTCTGAGAGCTTTGAAAAAAGTGATGCATGAATATCAACTAGTGGACATCTGGAGAATAATGCATATGAAAGACAGAGACTATACCTTCTTCTCTAATGCACACGAGATACACTCGAGATTAGATTACATCTTAATAGACCATCAACTTATAGAACATCTGGTTAAAATTGATATAGAGACAAGAACGTTCTCGGATCATGCCCCGGTTGTAATGAAAATGGGATGGGGAAGAAGGTGGACTGGAGGATTAGGGTGGAGGTTAAAAGAGGCTCTTCTTCTGGATGAGGACTTAGCTCAGAAAATCGAGAAAGAGATTAAGGTTTATTTTAAGGAGAACGAAACAGAGGAAGTATCGATAGCTACAGTCTGGGAAAGTCACAAGGTATTTATAAGAGGAATCTTGATTTCGGCAGGAGCAAGGAAGAAAAAAGAAAGAAGAGAGAGGGTCAGTGGGCTTCTAAAAGAAATACTGGACCTGGAGCAGATCCATAAAAAAGAAAATAACAAAAGATACAAGACAGAAGTTAATGGATAAAAAAGATGAGCTAGAGAGGTTGATGGATGAGGAGAAGAGAAGAGTATACAACAGGGTTTTAAATGAGAGATATAGATGGGGAGATAGACCAGGAAAATATCTAATGAGAGCTTTGAATAAAAAGAAAAAAAGGAACTATATAGAAAAGATAAAAAGTCCTAATGGGGAGTTGGCCCACTCAACTAAAGAGATTATTAAAGTGTTTACGGAGTATTACAGAAAGCTATATAATATTAGTCCCCAAGGTCCTCTAAAAGAAGATCAAGAGGGAATCAATGAAAAAAAGATGATATATTTAAAAAACGCGGGATTACCAAAACTAAGTGAAGCACAGTTGAACTCCTTGGACGTGGAAATTTCCCAGGAAGAAATTAAAACAGCATTAAGAAGCACAGGGGGGGGGGGGAAAGCCCAGGCCCGGATGGCTATACAGTTAAGTACTATAAGAAATTTAGTGAAGTGCTGTTACCCAAGCTGGAAAAGTATATGAATGCTCTGGGAGGTGGGATGGAAGTGAGGAGAGAATCTTTACAGGCCCATGTAGTACTTATTCATAAGGAGGGAAAAGACCCATCTCAGTGTTCCAGCTATAGACCTATTTCATTATTGAACACAGATACCAAACTGTATGCAAAGGTTTTAGCAAACAGGTTGAAAGATCTAATGCCTGAATGGATCCATGGAGATCCGGTGGGTTTCGTACCTGGGAGAGAGGGTAGAGATAACGGCTTGAGAACCCTGATGCTTATTCAGAAAAGTAGAGGAGGGAAAGCCCCGGTGGTGCTCTTGTCAATTGATGCAGAGAAGGCATTTGATAGAGTCGACTGGGGCTTTATGATGGACAACTTAAAAGTGCTGGGGATAGGTGATAGAATGCGTGAGTGGATAAGTAAATTATATAGGAAGCCTACTGCAATCATCATGGTAAATGGGGAGAGATCAGAACCCATCGGAATGTCTAATGGAACAAGACAGGGTTGCCCACTGTCCCCTTTATTATATGTGTTGTCACTCGAACCTCTGTTGTCAATAATAAGGAACAGTGGAGCGGTAAAGGGAATTCAGATAGAAACTATAGAACATAAAGTAGCGGCTTTTGCGGACGACTTATTCGGAATCCCCGAATAACTCTCCCAAATATAATGAAGATTCTGAAGGAGTACGGTGAACTATCAAATCTAAAAATTAATCCAACGAAAACAGAGATCTTGAATATTAATATATCAAAGAATGAAAAAGAAAAACTACAAAAAGAATTCCCCTTTATATGGAGAGAAAAAGAGATAAAATACCTAGGAATAAAACTCACTGCCTCATCTAAGCATTTGTATAGATTAAACTATATCTCTTTGATAAACGAGATCAGGGAAGATTTAAAAAGACTAGAAGGAGGAAACCCATCCTGGATAGGACGTATAAACCTAGTCAAAATGGTAATTATGCCAAAAATATTGTATAGATTTCAAATGGTACCAATTAAAATCCCAGAGGCCTTCTTTAAGATAATAAAAAAAATGTTAACAAGATACATATGGAAGAATAAAAAACCTAGAATAGCATATGAAACATTGAGTAGGACTAAAGAGAAAGGGGGATTGGGTCTACCAGATGTCAAGAGATACTATAAAGCAGTGGTTTTAGCAAGAATATATGACTGGACATTTAACCATAAGGGGAAAAGTTGGGTAACAATTGAAAATGATCTTAGTGGAATTAGATTGAGTCAAATGATATGGGTTCCAGCACAGTTTAGAGGAATTAAAGAAAGCACAAGTATTTACACTTTAAATGTTTTAAGGGTATGGGACAATTTACACAAAAACATGAAATGGGAATTTAATTCTATACTAATGCCTCTCACAAACACGGAGTACTTTCCCCCGGGAAAGGATAAGATATCAGGGAGATGGTTTAGAAAGGAGGATACCCAACTGAGAGATGTTCTGGTGGAGGGGGAATTGAGATCACTTAAAGAATTAATAGAGAAGAAGGGAGATATCTTTATTAGAATAGATGAGTGGAAATATCATCAATTGAAATGTTAAATTGGAAACCTCCCGAAACCCCTGAGATTAAAACAGGAGTGGAATATGTTTGAAAGGCTGTTAGAAACACGAAGGGATGGGAAGCACGGTATTTCAAAAACCTATAGAATACTCACAGAATTAGACACAAACACAAAGTTAAGTTTTATAACAAAATGGGAAAGGGACATGGAAGTTGGGTTTGACGAGGACAAACAGAGAAAGATGTTTAGATTGATACACGAGAATGTTAGTATGAGAGAGGTTGAGATTAATTATAATTATAAGTGTGTGACACGATGGCACATTACACCGAGTGTTGAGCACAAGATGAATGGGGAAAATTCAAAAATGTGTTGGAGAGGATGTGGAGAGATAGGCACGGTGTTTCACATATGGTGGGAATGTCCGAAAATCCAGATTTTTTGGAAGGTAATAGTTAAATTGATTGAAGAAATAACTGAAATTGACATAGGGTTAGACCCAACGATGTGTCTCCTACATAATGTGGAGACATCTGTAAATAAGTACAAAAACTCAGGCGTCTGGTACTTCTTAAATGTGGCGAAAGGGTTGATACCCAAGTTTTGGCAGAAAACTGAGGTACCGAAGGAGGAAGACTGGATTAATAGAGTAAACCAGATAGGTAGAATGGAAAGATCATACCATATGCAGGAAGATAGCATGGGAGTTTATAATATGAGATGGGAAAAGTGGGAAAAAGCAGGATTGAAAGAGAAATATAGGAAACTATGAACTAGGATGTTAGCAAAAAATTAATAAGCCTTGAGAGATTAGAATGGGTTAGAGTATGCAGAGGGGGAGGAGGGGGGAGGAGGGGTGGGAAGGGTCGGGGTGGAATGGGAAAGAAAAGAGTTTTTAGAAGGGGAAATGTAGAAATGTTATAAATGTCTATTTATATGTGAATTGTTTCCCTTTTTGGGTATTTGTATTAATATGAAAAATTTAATAAATATTTAAATTAAAAAAAAAAAAATGGCTTGTCAGTCGCTGGTCACAGCTATTTTAGGTTTTAAAGTCTGGGGAACAGGTCTGGTAAAAGTTCATAGTTGTTGAAATGACCATGACCTTATAGCAGCAGGGAGAATGCCATGTGCACAAGACATACTAACCTGGCCAGCTGGAGGTGTTCTTATTTCGCCGCAAGTCTTACATCCATGGCAGTGGAAGGGTTAAGGGGAATTAGGGTTTTTAAAAAAAGAATCAAGTCTGCCTTCTATCACAGTCTGGGGAAAGTTATTTGCCCTCTAACCCCTTGTAATTACATTATAAAAGAATTTTGTAGATAGTACCACCACGAGAACCTGTCTCAAGTTGGGTTCCCTCTCCCCCGATGTTGTGCAAGCTGATATGTGAAATTAAGCATATTCACAGGGGTGGAGAAGTATCTTGACCCCAATCCTATCAGAACAGAAACTGCATACGCTGCAGGAAAATCCATTCTTTCGAGAAACATTTTACATTCCGCTTCTTTTAATTTTCTTGTCACTGCAGTCAAAAATTAATATCAATTTGATCTCACTAACCATTAAAAAACAAAAGAACATTCTTCAAACAAAAATTTATAACAAAATTAACATTGCTAATGTACCAGAGTGCAATATAAAGAAATAAACCCTAAGGGGAAACAAAATATGAATATTATTCTACACAGAAAAAGTGATTGCTATATGATTTTTTAAGTAACTTCTAAGGTAAATACATTTTAATATTTCTGGGGTTTTTTTCTCACCGGAGTCAAAAGTTCTGGGGTGGATATAGGTGAACAGTCACTGTTAAGTTTGATTCCACTACCAAGGTCAAAATCGCAGATCTTCACCGGTGATACCTAGCAAACAGCAAAAAAATTTATATATACAAAAGGTGTGCAACAGTTTGTCTGATTTGAAGTTTTGCATGCACTGAATTCAGATGTTGACTCTCAGTCCTAGCAGTCTTACAATGCATTGCTCTGCTGAATGTAGTTAGGTATAAGCCTAGGTTCACATATATGCAGGTGTGGGACTGCATGTAAATCACACATATTCTCGCACACAAAACATGGTACGGAAAACACGTGGGGGTGCCATTAACTCTTGGGTTGCACCGCAGCGTGCTCGCTCCCGAGCCTCTGCTCTATGCATTCATAAGACACATCCAGCCGAGGATCAGCCCCACCCCCCTGCTTTCTCCTCATTGGCTGTGATTGAATGCAGCTGAAGCGTAAACAAAACAGCTGCCAGGTATATGTAATTCGTATCACAAAAGAAAAATATTGATACTTGTACTCGCTGTAAAAAAATGGTATTGGTGCATCCTCAGCATTGACCGATTCTTTGTACTTCTTCAAAAGAGCTTGAAAAGCACATCTTGAAACTGCAGTCTACTTTGGAATCTTTACCTGGGAGAGATTTTGCTGTAGTATAACTACCTTGTGTCTTGCTGCTGTGGTCAGTCTTGCCATGGCGTATGTCCTGCAAAACTGTCTTCCACTACCACACCTTAGTAGCAGAATTTGGCTGTTTCTCACCCAGTTTTAAAGCCCCCTACACAGCTGTTTCTGTTTCAGTTAATGACTGACCTACATATTGCATGAAATTGATGATCAGTAGTACATGCTTGGTATAACTGGTTAATCATACACCTGACTCCAATCCTACAAAATCCCTGACTTTGTGCAAGTGTACAAAGTGTAGTGTAAGGCTGGCCATACATTATACAATTATCTTCCAATTTCCTTTAGATTTACCTTCAACTGTGTAGTGCAAGGGCCTGCCTAATTGGATACAACTGAAAGTGTTGTTTAGGTTTGTCCTCCTATTATATGACATAAAAATCTCCAGATAATTGTATAATGTATGGCCAGCCTAAGGCTGACCATATATTATACAATTTTCTTGAGAATTTTGCTTTAGATTTACCAAAAACCATATAATATGAGGTCAAACTTAAACAGCACTTTCAATTGTATCCAATTAGGCAGGTTCTTGCACTGCATAGTTGAAGGTAAATCTAAAGGAAATTGCGCAGAAATTGGACAGAAAATTATATAATGTATGGCCAGCCTAAGAATTGATGCTGCTTTGAAACCAAAAGGGAAGTCACACCAAATATTGATTTATATTTTTTTTTGTTTTCCCACTTAGCATTTTGTAAATTTATAAAAAATAAACAATTAAAATATATATTTTTGAAAGCATTCTTACTTTACAGCATTTCTTCACACATTCCTAAAATGTTTACACATACACACTCATACACATTGCAACAATTTTGCTCTTCTTGTGTGGTTAGTAGCAGTTTTCATAAAACATGGCATTACTACACATAACAGCATTGTAACTACAACTATAATTGCCATTGCCAAAATATTTACCTGATGTGGACATTCACACAGGATATTTTCAGGTTTCAGATCCCGATGTGCAATACCTGGAGAAATATACATTGCTTTTAGTAGTTATTAACGTAAGGTGAAACTCGAAAAATTAGAATATCGTGCAAAAGTTCATTTATTTCAGTAGTGCAACTTAAAAGGTGAAACTAATATATGATATAGACTCATTACATGCAAAGCAAGATAGTTCAAGCCGTGATGTGTCATAATTGTGATGATTATGGCTTACAGCTCATGAAAAGCCCAAATCCACAATCTCAGAAAATTAGAATATTGTGAAAAGGTGCAATATTCTAGGCTCAAAGTGTCCCACTCTAATCAGCTAATTAAGCCATAACACCTGCAAAGGGTTCCTGAGCCTTTAAATGGTCTCTCAGTCTGGTTCAGTAGGAATCACAATCATGGGAAAAACTGCTGACCTGACAGTTGTGCAGAAAACCATCATTGACACCCTCTATAAGGAGGAAAAGCCTCAAAAGGTAATTGCAAAAGAAGTTGGATGTTCCCAAAGTGCTGTATCAAAGCACATTAATATAAAGTTATGTGGAAGGGAAAAGTGTGGAAGAAAAAAGGTGCACAAGCAGCAGGGATGACCGCAGCCTGAAGAAGATTGTCAGGAAAAGGCCATTCAAAAGTGTTGGGGACTTCCACAAGGAGTGGACTGAGGCTGGAGTCAGTGCATCAACAGCCACCACACACAGACGGATCCTGGACATGGGCTTCAAATGTCGTATTCCTCTTGTCAAGCTGCTACTGAACAAACATCAGAAGCGTCTTACCATCAGAAGCGTCTAAGCGTCTCGGCTAAAGAAAAACAGACCTGGTCTGTTGCTCAGTGGTCCAAAGTCCTCTTTTCTGATGAGAGCAACTTTTGCATCTCATTTGGAAACCAAGGACCCAGAGTATGGAGGAAGAATGTAGAGGCACACACTGCAAGATGGTTTAGATGAATCAGAGTAACTTGCAAGCCACAGGTGTGATAATTACTAGAGGATCGCAAACATGAAACACATAACTACAACTGTGTTGGAAATATCTACAAATATATGTTGCGCTCTTAAATACTTCTCAATACTTCAATACTTCTCAATACTTCTCGATAGTTGAAACTATCTATTTAAATATTTTTTGGTATTTATACACTTTTATTAGTTATTTGTATCATAATTTGAATTAATTTAATGGTAATAATTTAATTATTATTTATTGAGAAGTATTTAGGAGCGCAACATATATTTGTACACACTGCAAGATGCTTGAAGTCCAGTGTGAAGTTTCCACAGTCTGTGTTGATTTGGGGAGCCATGTCATCTGCTGGTGTTGGTCCACTGTGCTTCATTAGGTCCAGGGTCAACGCAGCCGCGTACCAGGAGATTTTGGAGCACTTCATGCTTCCTTCAGCAGACGAGCTTTATGGGGATGCTGACTTAATTTTCCAGCAGGACTTGGCACCTGCCCACACTGCCAAAAGCACCAAAACCTGGTTCAATGACCGTGGGATTACTGTGCTTGATTGGCCAGCAAACTCGCCTGACCTGAACCCCATAGAGAATCTATGGGGCATTGCCAAGAGAAAGATGAGAGGCATGAGACCAAACAATGCAGAAGAGCTGACGGCCGCTATTGAAGCATCCTGGTCTTCCATAACACCTCAGCAGTGCCACAGGCTGATAGCTTCCTTGCCACTCCGCATTGAGGCAGTAATTGCTGCAAAAGGGGCCCAAACCAAGTACTGAGTACATATGCATGCTTATACTTTTCAGAGGTCCAATATTGTTCTATGTACAATCCTTGTTTTATTGATTGCATGTAATATTCTAATTTTCTGAGATTGTGTTTTTGGGGTTTTCATGAGCTGTAAGCCATAATCATCACAATTATGACAAATCACGGCTTGAACTATCTTGCTTTGCATGTAATGAGTCTATCTCAAATATTAGTTTCACCTTTTACATTACAGAAATAAATGAACTTTTGTACGATATTCTAATTTTTCGAGTTTCACCTGTAGACTTTGCTGTGAAATGCAAGATCCGCCTATTAGATCAGGACCACACCTCCCCCTGTAAACTGCTGCATAATAGTTGAAAAATGTTACATTATATACATACCTTACCCCTGTCCCAGGGGGATGCCATGTTCTTTCTAGTGAGATGATGTAAACAATGAGGAGTCCAAATCTAACAAAAAAAGGCACCCTTGCACTGGACTGGTGTCTTCTATTGAGATTTGATTTACTCAATGTTCCACTGAACAATGCCAGAAAGGCAGAGACATCACACCCTTTTTCATAAATACAATTTTCAACTACTATCATGAAATATTATATATATATATGTTTACATGTGATCATCTGTGATTGGACACAGCTGATCACATGACCGAGCCAACATCTACGGCTCTTTCCATGGATCGGTGATCTGCTGTGTCCGAGGGAACCGCCTTGCGTCCTCCATTTTCCGGCGGGAGGCGGTTAAGGATAGTGATTGTATGAAGCCATTTGTTATCAAATAGTTATTTGGCTCCTTTTTAAATCATATTGATAACAGAAATTACCCAAAAGGCCCTGATCAAAAGTTTACATACCCTGGAATACTTGACCTTGGTACAGTAAAATGGCAATTAAATGTTATTTTTCCCACATCTGTGGCTTTTTTAATTGCAATTAGTGTATGTGTATAAATAGTCAAGTCGAGCTTGTTAGCGCTCACATGGATGCACTGAGTAGGCTAGATATTGAGCCATGGGGAGCAAAAAAGAACTGTCAAAAGACTTGGGTAATAAGGTAATGGACCTTTATAAATATAGAAAAGGATATAAAAAGATATCTGAAGGCTTGAATATACCAGTCAGTTGTGTTCAATCACTTAATAAGAAATGGAAAATTTGGCGGTCTCTTGATACCAAGCCAAGGTCAGGTAGAGCAAGAGAGATTGCAGCTACAACTGCCAGAAAATTGTTTTGGATACAAAGAAAAGCCCACAGGTAACCTCAGGAGAAATACAAGCTGCTCTGGAAAAAGACGATGTGGTTGTCTCAAAGAGCACAATAAGATGATACTTGAACAAAAATTTGCTGCATGGTCGAGTTGCCAGAAAGAAGCCTTTACTGCATCAATGCCACAAAAAAAGCCCAGTTACAATATGCCCAATGAGGCCCCTTGATATGCCTCATAGCTTCTGGCACACTGTAATCTGCAGTGACGAGACCAAAATAGAGCTTTATGGTCACAACCATAAGCAGTATGTTTAGAGTGGAGGCAACAAGGCCTATAGCAACAAGAATACCATCCCCACTGGGAAGCATGTCGGTGGTTCACTGATGTTTCAAGGGGTGTGTGAGCTCTAAAGGCATGAGGAATTTTGTGAAAATTGATGGCAAGATGAATGTAGCATGTTATCAGAAAATACTGGCAGACAATTTGCATTCTTCTGCATGAAAGCTGCACATGGGACGCTCTTGGCCTTTCCAGCATGACAATGACCCTAAGCACAAGGTCAAGTTGATCCTCCAGTGGTTAAAGGAGAAAAAGGTGAAGGTTCTGGAGTGGCCATCAGTCTCCTGACCTTAATATCATCAAGCCACTCTGGGGGGATCTAACATGTGGTTCATGCAAGACGACCAAAGACTTCGCATGACCTGGAGGCATTTTGCCAAGGCAAATTGGCAGCTATACCACCATAAATTTGTAGCCTCATAGACAAGTATTACAAAAGACTGCACACTGTCATTGATGCTAAAGGGGCAATACACAGTATTAAAAATAAAGGGTATGTAGACTTTTGAACAGGGGTCATTTCATTTGTTTACTTGTTGCCATGTTTTGTTTTAGGACTGTGGAATTCTGTTATGGCTTACAGCTGAATATGAATCCCATAAGAAAGAAAAGAAATGCGTTTTGCCTGCTCACTTATGGTTTCTTTTGTCTATTAATCTATCTATCTACTTCAATGTTCATTGAACTTCAACTACAATTTCTTTTTATCCCCTCCTGAAACACAAAGGTATCTAAAGCAAAGAACATAAAATTCATGTATTGCAGTGACAGCATTAGTTTTTTTTTGTTTTGTTTTCCCCCTTTATTTGTCCTAGGGTGTCAACACTCATGGCACTGTATATATGGAGGCGTAGCACTGACACCCTAGAACAGTAGGTATACCAGGACTTGCATTGAACGTGAGCAAATTACTGGAAACTGACTTGAAGCCTGCCCTTTGAAAAAGATATGATCACTGCCACCAGGACAGCAGCAGTGATATTCATTTCTTCTTCTGTTTAGGTGGCAATCTTTATTTGAAAGGACTAGAACACAAAAAACAACACCCTGGAATTCATAAAGATTGGCACAGACAGATTTTGCTAAATTTTCTCTCATACAGTTGTGTTCAAAATAATAGCAATGTGTTGAAAAAAGTGAATAAAGCTCAAAATCCTTCTAATAGCTTTTATTTCCATACACACAAATGCATTGGGAACACTACACATTCTATTCCAAATCATGAAGAAAAATATATCAAATTTGTGTTCCTCTAAAAAAATTGAAGAAAATTGAATATTAGACTGTTCAAAAAAATAGCAGTGTTTGTATTCTTCTTTACAAACTCAAACATTCACTATATAAACTGAAAAATGTTTGAAGATTTTGCTTTCCTTTGAATCACTTAATTAATATTTAGTTGTATAAGCACTGTTTCTGAGAACTGCTGTACATCTGTGTTGCATGGAGTCAACCAACTTCTGGCACCTGTGAACAGGTATTCCAGCCCAGGATGATTGGACTACATTCCACAGTTCTTCTCTATTTCTTGGTTTTGCCTCAGAAACTGCATTTTTGATGTCACCCCACAAGTTTTCTATTGGATTAAGATCCGGGGATTGGGCTAGCCATTCCATAACGTCAATCTTGTTGGTCTGGAACCAAGATGTTGCACGTTTACTGGTGTGTTTGGGGTCGTTGTCTTGTTGGAACACCCATTTCAAGGGCATTTCCTCTTCAGCATAAGGCAGCATGACCTCTTCAAGTATTCTGATGTATTCAAACTGATCCATGATCCCTGGTATGCGATAAATAGGCCCAAAACCATAGTATGAGAAACATCCCCATATCATGATGCTTGCGCAACCATGCTTCACTGTCTTCACAGTGTACTGTGGCTTGAATTCAGTGTTTGGGGGTCGTCTGACAAACTGTCTCTGGCCACTAGACCCAAAAAGAACAATCTCATTTTCATCAGTCCACAAAATGTTGCGCCATTTCTCTTTAGGCCAGTCAATGTGCTCTTTGGCAAATTGTAACCTCTTCAGCACATGTCTTTTTTTCAACAGTGGGACTTTGCGGGGGCTTCTTGCAGATAGATTGGCTTCACATAGGCGTCTTCTAATTGTAACAGTACTCACAGGTAACTTTAGACCTTCTTTGATCTTCCTGGAGCTGATTGTTGGCCGAGTCCTTGCCATTTTGGCTATTCTTCTATCCATTCGAATGGTAGTTTTTCGCTTTCTTCCACGTCTTTCAGGTTTCGGTTGCCATGTTAAAGCATTTGCGATCATTTTAGCTAGCAGCCTATCATTTTCTGCACTTCTTTATATGTTTTCCCCTCTCCAATCAACTTTTTAATCAAGGTACGCTGTTCTTCTGAACAATGTCTGGAACGACCCTATTTCCTCAGAATTTCAGAGAGAAATGCACTGTAACCAGCATGTACAACATTTGCTGCCTTCCTTCCTTAAATAAGGGCAATAACTGCCACCTGTTTTTCAAAGAATGAATGACCTCACTAATAGAACTCCACACTGCTATTATTTTGAACATGCCCCTTTCAATTAGTGATTCAATTACACAGAATCAGCAGCATGCATGTCATGACTGTTGGGTCTGTTGGAATTCTATTACTCTACTACACCTGCTAGTAAATTATTTGCCATGAAGAAATATCATTTCTACCAAAAACAGTGATTGATCAGGTTAGTGATGTCTGACTGCTATTATTTTGAACACAACTGTATGTGTTCTAAAAGTGGTGCAGCATATGCCAAATTCATGTACCTGTCTACTTCTACTTGAATTTGGTGCATGCTGCACCACTTTTACAATGCATGGGAGACACTTTAGCAAAATCTGAAAAAAACAAAACAGCGCAAATCAGCACCCTTCCTCAATCAATAATTTAAACACCTTAAAGTGAAAAAATCAATAAAGGTGCCCTCAAAACATATTAATGTCCAAATCAATAAAAAAATATACATAAGAAAAAGTCCTTTCTCCCCAAACAAATGATGAAAGAAATGATGAAAAAATCAAATGTCCAAACCAAGATAGTGCTTCCACCAATCACCAGTGAAAAGAAACAATATCAGCCGCACTCACCAGATGAAGGTGAGTAATACACCTTTTAGGATGTCCTAAGCCCCCTCTAAGCCTTCAGGACTCCTTTCCACCATGTAGAACTTGGGGTATTTCTTCCACTCGCTCCTGCCTTATCCTCTCACCAAACTCCACAGCAGTGCAAGGGAGAGAAATGTACAATAGTGTAATACTGCTAATAACTGATGTAATGTTAAAAAAATATTACCAGGCCACTCACATTTATCAAATGAATAAAAAGCATCATTTTATTGCCTCCATAGGCTCACATAAATTCCACTGCTTCCACACCTCATTGCAGAGACCTCACAGCCTGGTTCAGCAAGGGATGACAGGATACAAATCCAAACAACAGTCAAAATGGCCGCTTGGAACACACCGCTCGGCGTGCGTTCCACTCACCGGAAGTGACACAGGACGGCAGACCGGATGTGTGTCCATGCGTTTCGCCCCACCCACAGGGCGTTCTCAAGACACCCACCTCCAGTCTAAAGCCGCTTAAATAGCAATACAAGGTCCCTCCTCCTCTCTCCTAGCTGTCATCCTTTGCTCCCACCACGTGAGATTCCTTCACAAAAACAAATAGCTCTGATACCTATCCAATCGTTAGCTCACCACAAAATCTTTATTCATATCTAGAGCTAACCATATCACATCCCTAAGCTCCTTATAAGATCTGAGACATACAATAAACAAAAAAACACCATAAAAATAAAAATTAACAAATCATTGATTCTATATATATATATATATATATATATATCAAAAGAATATAAAAGAGGAAAATCAAGAATAAAAAAAACTACATATCGATAGAACACATAATATATGTAATATATATCATTTTGTATGTGTGTGTATATATAAATAATCCGAGAAAACAAACATATGAAAAATAAATATAAAAAATAAAAATAAAAAATAAATATAAAAATAAATAAAAATAAAAAATGAAATATAATAATAAAAACTAATAATATAATGAAAAATAAAAATAAAAATTACGTTATGTTTCTTCCATATATATACACAGGTGAAACTCGAAAAATTAGAATATCATACAAAAGTTCATTTATTTCAGTAATGCAACTTAAAAGGTGAAACTAATATATGAGATAGACTCATTACATGCAAAGCAAGATAGTTCAAGCTGTGATTTGTCATAATTATGATGATTATGGCTTACAGCTCATAAAAACCCCAAATCCACAGTCTCAGAAAATTAGAATATTGCATGCAATCAATAAAACAAGGATTGTACATAGAACAATATGGGACCTCTGAAAAGTATAAGCATGCATATGGACTCAGTACTTGGTTTGGGCCCCTTTTGCAGCAATTACTGCCTCAGTGTGGCGTGGCATGGAAGCTATCAGCCTGTGGCACTGCTGAGGTGTTATGGAAGACCAGGATGCTTCAATAGCGGCCTTCAGCTCTTCTGCATTGTTCGGTCTCTCATCTTTCTCTTGGCAGTGCCCCATAGGTTCTCTATGGGGTCCAGGTCAGGCGAGTTTGCTCGCCGATCAAGCACAGTAATCCCACGGTCATTGAACCAGGTTTTGGTGCTTTTGGCAGTGTGGGCATGTCCGGGATCTCGGGCTGGAACGCAACGCGCGAGTCTGCACATGCGCAGTATGCCGAGGCGCACTAGCATGCGGGCACTAGGACCTGGGTGCCCGAGACGGCAACCGCGCATGCGCACTAGCAATCGTGGACGCGCGCCTGGCACCAATAGGAGCGCAGGGTGCCCTATTTGAACCAGGCTCTGACAGTGCTTAGTTGCTGTATGGTCTTTCCTGTATCCTGTGAGATTGCTTTGCTGCCGACCCTGCCTGACCCTGATTTGTTGACTTCTCCTGCTCTGACCCCTGGCTTGCCTGACCATTCTACTGCCTACTCCTGCGCCTCTGATCTCCTGTTGCCGAACCTGGACCGTGATCCGTTTATACCGACCTGCCCCGCTGTTACTGACCTGGCCTGTCTGACCTCACTTACTCTGCCTCCTCACATCAGACTCTCACCTGCTACGTACCACCGACAGGTGTCTCTACCACAGCTGGTTGCACCCAGGGGCCGCAACCTGGTCTCGGCTTGCTCCAAGTCCATCCCCACCATCAGGGGCCCTGGTGAACAAGCAGGTCGGGACTTAGATTCTGCGCCCTGGGGAATTCTGGTCTGTGGAGCGCTAGAGGCTACCGCCGGTCGGTCCTTAACAGAACCATACGGCCATGACGGAGTCTGGAGGAGGACCCTCTCCCTGGGAAGAGATGTGTCAACATCTGGCGGCGCTTACCCAAGTTGTTAGAGGAAGGATACAAGCACTTGGAGGGATGTGTCCAGGCCCTAGCCGCACCTACTGTCATGGCATCAGACCCGGTCAGTTCCCCTCCTACTAGGGGTCCTGCCGAACCCTCCACTGGAGCCGTGTTCACCATTCCCCAGCCTGAACCTCGATTACCAATGCCCAAGCGTTTCAATGGGGATAGAGGGAAATTTAGGGCCTTCCAGAATTCCTGCCAGCTCTATTTTGACCTCCAACCTCGGACGTTTGCTTCTGAATCTGTGAAGGTAGGATTCGTAATATCCAGGCCTGGGCACATCGTCTATTAGAGGCTCGCCATCCGCACGTGAACTCTGTGACAGAATTCTTCAAAGCGATGGCACAGCTATATGATGAACCACAGCGAACTGCTTCGGCCGAAGCAGCCCTACACTCTCTGCAGCAGGGACGTCGGGCAGCAGAAGATTACGCCTCTGAATTCAGGCGCTGGTGCGGAGATACGCAGTGGAATGATGCTGCCCTGCGCCATCAGTTCTGCCTAGGATTGTCCAAACCCCTTAAAGATGAATTGGCAAGAGTAGGGGTACCTGATTCCTTGGAAAATCTAATCACCCTGGCTATCCAGATTGACCGTAGATCACGGGAACGAAGGCAGGAAAGGTCCAGTCAGGGGTCAAGACCAACATGGATGCTGCCACGGGTACTGATTCCACCACATCCTGCGGTCAGTAACCTGAGTCCTGAATCAGCTGACGGAACGGAGCCCATGCAGCTTGGGCTGATGCGGCCTTCTCTCACGGCTGAAGAACGCCAAAGACGCCGAATGAAAAATCTATGTCTCTACTGCGGAGCAGCGGGTCACATGGTGCGCTCCTGTCCAGAGAAGCTCTGTAAGTACTCTTCCATTTTTGCTATGTCTCCGATCTGCGTAGATGACCCTACTCATGTAGCCGTATCAATCTCTTTTCAGCTCCCAGGAAGAACCGTACAAGTGACGGCCATTATTGACTCAGGGGCCTGTAGCTGCTTTGTAGACCTTAGCTTTGCAGCTCAACAACAGATTCCGTTACTGTCCAAGGAGTGAGGCCTGAACATCTTCCTGGCTGATGGTTCCCGAATTAAATCAGGGTTGGTAGATCGTGAGACCCCTCCTATATGCACCATAGTGGCAGGCCACCACCAGGAACTCCTCCGCTTGGACGCCATTGCGTCCCCTTTATTTCCAGTAATTTTGGGGCTCCCCTGGCTACGAGCTCATGATCCCCAAATTGACTGGAAAACTGGGTCTGCTCAGTTTCGTTCACTATACTGCCAGGAGCACTGCCTCCTAAAGCCATCACTAGGCCCCCCAACCCTGTTGTGTGTGAACACGGATACAGACTTAGCACAGACTGTGCCTCCTGCCTACCACCATTTCCTTGACGTTTTCAGCCCATGAGGTGCAGATATTCTCCCTCCGCACCGGGCTTATGACTGTCCCATTGACCTTCTCCCGGGATCTGAGATTCCCTTTGGCCGAATATTCCCGCTATCGGAACACGAGTTGGGTGCATTACAGAAGTACATTGATGACAGTCTGCGGAAGGGATTTATTCGCCCTTCCACTTCACCGGCCCAGGGCTGGAATCTTTTCTGTAGAGAAGAAAGACCAGTCCCCGAGACCCTGTGTGGATTATAGGGACCTGAATAAAGTCACCGTAAAGAATCGGTATCCCCTTCCCTTAGTCCATGAACTATTTCAGAGGCTAAAGACGGCCTCTAATTTTACTAAACTAGACCTCAGGGGAGCCTATAATCTGGTTCGCATACGGGAGGGGGATGAGTGGAAGACAGCTTTTCGCACTTGGTTCGGGCACTTTGAGTACCTAGTTATGCCATTCGGTCTATGTAACGCACCAGCCACATTCCAACATTTTGTGAACGACATTTTTAGAGATATCCTGGATATCTATGTGATTATGTATTTGGATGACATCCTGATTTTTTCCTCGTCCCTGGAGACACATAGGGGCCACGTCTGTAGTGTACTGGAGCGACTGCGCAAGCACGGGCTGTATGCTAAAGCTGAGAAATGTAGCTATAAGCAGCGCAGTATTCCTTTTCTGGGGTTAATCATTTCAACCAATGGAGTTGCTATGGACCCTCAAAAGATGTCTGCTTTGCCAATTTTTACAGAAAATTCACTAAGAATTTCTCGGGCCTGGTAACTCCCATCACTCAACTTACCAGGATGGGGTTACGCTCCCAGTGGACACCCGAGGCACAGGCCGCCTTTGAATCTTCGAAAACGCTATTCACGGCAGCTCCCATTTTAAGTCATCCTGACGCTTCACTGCCCTACATTCTGGAGGTAGATGCATCGGAAAATGCAGTAGGAGCGATTCTGTCTCAAAGGGTAGGAGTAAAGGAGCTGATGCACCCAGTAGCTTTCTTTTCTAGAAAACTCTCCCCATCAGAAAGAAATTATGATATCGGGGATCGGGAGTTGCTAGCAATACAGACGGAATTAGAGGAATGGAGATACCTGTTGGAAGGAGCCTTGCATCCCATCCTGGTCTACACCGACCATATAAATCTGGAATACCTAAGGACAGCAAAACGCCTCAGGCTGCGTCAGGCCAGATGGGCGTTATTTTTCTCGAGATTTACTCTGCATATCACTTATCGACCTGGGTCTAAGAATACTAAGCCTGACGCCCTCTCCCGGATGTTTGAAGACCCTAAAGAAACGGCCAAACCTGATACCATTCTGCCGGCAGGTAGCTTCTTGTTACTACAGTCCGAGCTCCTATCTAGATTACAGGCTGCTTCCACAGGGGCTCCTAGACCACCTGGAGTCTCATTACAGAGCAAAGAAGGTCTCTTGTAGAGAGGGGAGCAGATCCTGGTACCTAACGAGACTCGAGCTCTGGTCTTGGGCTATTGCCATGACCACGCATTAGCAGGCCACTTTGGGGTACACAAAACCTTCGACTTGGTCCGACGCATGTTTTGGTGGCCAAGCATGGCCAAGGATTGCGAAACATACGTCAAGTCCTGTGCCGTCTGCAGCAGGAATAAGCCCATCAGGGACAAGGCTTGGGGCCTGCTGCGACCATTGCCGGTGCCTGACAGACCCTGGAGCATGATCGCAATGGATTTTGTTGTGGAACTACCGCCATCACAAAACCATACTGCGATCTTTGTGGTGGTGGACCGGCTTTCCAAGATGGCTCACTTCCTTCCATTGAAAGGTACACCATCTGCTTCGGAAACAGCACAAGTGTTTATCAAAGAGATTGTAAGACTGCATGGAGTGCCGAAAAATATCGTTTCTGATCAGGGTGTCCAGTTCACTTCAAGGTTTTGGAGGGCTTTGTGCGAAGGGTTGGAAATCAAACTATCATTCTCCTCAGCATATCACCCGCAAACAAACGGACAGACTGAGCGAACCAACCAAATACTAGAACAGTACCTTAGGTGTTATACATCGTTCCTTCAAGGTAAATGGCTGGCACTTTTGCCCCTAGCAGAATTTGCTTACAATAATGCATGCCACTCTGCCACTAAGCAATCCCCATTCTTCGCCAACTATGGCTTCCATCCCTCCTTTCTGCCTGATTTGGTCCCGGAGAACTCAGTCCCAGCGGCTCAAGAGACCCTGAATTTCTTTACAACCAATAACAAGTTGTTACAGGAAACCATGGCGAAGGCCCAGGAGGATAGTAAGAGGGGGTTTGATAAAAGGACAGGGGAATTGGTTATACATCCAGGGGACCAGGTGTGGTTGGCGACAACCAATCTGAAACTGGCATGCCCATCAAGAAAATTGGCACCCAAATTCGTGGGCCCCTTCCGGGTAGAGCGTAAGATCAATGAGGTTGCATATAAGCTGGCACTTCCCAAGTCTTTCAAAATTCACCCTGTTTTTCATGTGTCTCTGTTGAAACCCGCTGTACCAGATCCTATTGCAGATCATAGATCTAGACCCCCAGAGGCCATAGACATCGATGGGGAGGAGGAATTCGAGGTAGAAGCTATTACTGACCACAGGAGGAGGGGTGGGCAAACATAGTATCTCATCAAGTGGAAGGGCTATGGGCCGGAAGAGAACTCATGGGAACCTGCTCAAAATGTCCATGCTCCTCGGTTGATTCAAGAATTTCTTC
This sequence comes from Staurois parvus, assembly GCF_062004578.1. Classification (NCBI taxonomy): domain Eukaryota; kingdom Metazoa; phylum Chordata; class Amphibia; order Anura; family Ranidae; genus Staurois; species Staurois parvus. The sequence goes on from NW_028318221.1 coordinate 3,810,883, forward strand.
ACAACCAGCCTCAAAGGAGGAAAAGGTTGGGCATCCGGAGGCTGCCCATGGGGGGGGGGGGGCAATGTCAGGGATCTCGGGCTGGATTGCGGCGCACGAGTCTGCACATGCACAGTATGCCGAGGCGCACTAGCGTGCGGGCACTAGGACCTGGGCGCCCTCGATAGCAACGGCGCCCGCGCATGCGCACTAGCGGTGGCAGATGCACGCCTGGCACCAATAGGAGCGCAGGGCGCCCTATTTGAACAGGCTCTGACAGTGCTTAGTTGCCGTATGGTCTTTCCTGTATCCTGTGAGATTGCTGTGCTGCCGACCCTGCCTGACCCTGATTTGTTGACTTCTCCTGCTCTGACCCCTGGCTTGCCTGACCATTCTACTGCCTACTCCTGAGCCTCTGATCTCCTGTTGCCGAACCTGGACCGTGACCCATTTATTCTTCTGCCCGCCGTTTGTACCGACCTGCCCCGCTGTTACCGACCTGGCCTGTCTGACCTCGCTTCCTCTGCCTCCTCACATCAGACTCTCACCTGCTACGTACCACCGACAGGTGTCTCTACCACAGCTGGTTGCACCCAGGGGTCGCAACCTGGTCTCGGCTTGCTCCAAATCCATCCCCATCAGGGGCCCTGGTGAACAAGCAGGTCGGGACTTAGATTCCGCGCCCTGGGAAATTCTGGTCTGTGGAGCGCTAGAGGCTACCGCCGGTTGGTCCTTAACAGGGCAGGTGCCAAGTCCTGCTGGAAAATGAAGTCAGCATCCCCATAAAGCTCGTCTGAGGAAGGAAGCATGAAGTGCTCCAAAATCTCCTGGTAGACGGCTGCGTTGACCCTGGACTTAATGAAGCACAGTGGACCAACACCAGCAGATGACATGGCTCCCCAAATCAACACAGACTGTGGAAACTTCACACTGGACTTCAAGCATCTTGCAGTGTGTGCCTCTACATTCTTCCTCCATACTATGGGTCCTTGGTTTCCAAATGAGATGCAAAAGTTGCTCTCATCAGAAAAGAGGACTTTGGACCACTGAGCAACAGACCAGGTCTGTTTTTCTTTAGCCCAGGTAAGACGCTTCTGACATTGTTTGTTGATCAGGAGCAGCTTGACAAGAGGAATACAACATTTGAAGCCCATGTCCAGGATCCGTCTGTGTGTGGTGGCTATTGATGCACTGACTCCAGCCTCAGTCCACTCCTTGTGGAAGTCCCCAACACTTTTGAATGGCCTTTTCCTGACAAACCTCTCCAGGCTGCGGTCATCCCTGCTGCTTTTGCACCTTTTTCTTCCACACTTTTCCCTTCCACATAACTTTCTATTAATGTGCTTTGATACAGCACATTGGGAACATCCAACTTCTTTTGCAATTACCTTTTGAGGCTTTCCCTCCTTATGGAGGGTGTCAATGATGGTTTTCTGCACAACTGTCAGGTCAGTAGTCTTTCCCATGATTGTGATTCCTACTAAACCAGATTGAGAGACCATTTAAAGGCTCAGGAACCCTTTGCAGGTGTTATGGCTTAATTAGCTGATTAGAGTGGGACACTTTGAGCTGAGAATATTGCACCTTTTCACAATATTCTAATTTTCTGAGATTGTGGATTTGGGGTTTTCATGAGCTGTAAGCCATAATCATCACAATTATGACAAATCACGGCTTGAACTATCTTGCTTTGCATGTAATAAGTCTATTTCATATATTAGTTTCACCTTTTAAGTTGCATTACTGAAATTAATGAACTTTTGCACGATATTCTAATTTTTCGAGTTTCACCTGTAAACATACCCATAACATATAACAATTTCACATGGATAAAGCTACCAATTAGACAAAAAACAGTTGATGTCAATTTCTGCGTTTAACCCTTTTGGGATCAATATCCCCATCTGGTAGATCCATTTTGTTTCATTTTGAGAGATACTTTTAACCATATCCACACTCCAGCATATAGGTGACATGGGAACTATCACACGAAATGAACTTCCTGATTTTATATGATGAGTCATTAGCACATGATCTGAAACTATCATATCTTTTGTTATCACCTTTAAGGTTCCTACACGCTATACACCTCCTACACTTAAAGAAACCTACCCTATCAAGGAAAGTCACCACTTTCCTAGGTGCATCAGGGACATTTTTGACTAATCTAGTTCTTAATGTTGGTGGTTTCCTATAGATGAACATAATGTGTATATTATCCTCCTGCGCTTAATGGAGTATCTCAAAATACAAGCTGCTAGCACTCAGACTGGTCCCCAACAGTAGATGATAAATAGTGTATAGCAAAGTAGTGCAGCGCTACATAACCTCAGTAATACCAACAAAAAGATGTAAGTAACACATGTCACACTATAATTGTCCCACGTATATACATAAAATATAGTGACTTAAATAAGTGTTCATAACACAGAACAAATCATAGTATAAGAGGCCCCAATCACTCCCACTCTATGATGTGATAGGTGAATATTATTAAATATCATAGGTGGATTCAAAAAGTTCATAAAGACGAAGAGATTATCTTTATGAACTTTTTGAATCCACCTATTTAATAATATTCACCTATCACATCATAGAGTGGGAGTGATTGGGGCCACTTATACTATGATTTGTTCCGTGTAATGAACACTTATTTAAGTCACTATATTTTATGTATATACGTGGGACAATTATAGTGTGACTTGTGTTACTTACATCTTTTTGTTGTTATTACTGAGGTTATGTAGCGCTGCACTACTTTGCTATCCACTATAGATGAACATAGGTTTTCCATGTAGCAAATTACTAAGGACCTCATCCCCCTTCAAAATTGGCCAATATTTCTTGATAATTTTCTCAACCAATTTGTATGGGGACAGATGGGGACATTGATCCCAAAAGAGTTAAACGCAGAAATTGACATCAACTGTTTTTTGTCTAATTGGTAGCTTTATCCGAATGCAATTGTTATGGGTATGTATGTGTATATATATGGAAGAAACATAACATAATTTTTATTTTTCATTATATTATTAGTTTTTATTATTATATTTTATTTTTTATTTTTATTTTCATTTTTTTTAATTTTATTTTTATATTTATTTTTATTTTCATTTTTTATATGTTTGTTTTCTCGGATTATTTATATATACACACACACATACAAAATGATATATATTACATATATTATGTGTTCGATCCATATGTATATTTTTTATTCTTGATTTTCCTCTTTTATATTCTTTTGATATAGATATAGAATCAATGATTTGTTAATTTTATTTTTATGTTTTTTTTTGTTTATTGTATGTCTCATATCTTATAAGGAGCTTAGGGATATGATATGGTTAGCTCTAGATATGAATAAAGTTTTTGTGGTGAGCTAACGATTGGATAGGTATCAGAGCTATTTGTTTTTGTGAAGGAATCTCACGTGGTGGGAGCAAAGGATGACAGCTAGTTAAATTTACCTCTTGGGCTGTATTGACCTATAGGAGAGAAGAGGAGGGACCTTGTATTGCTATTTAAACGGCTTTAGACTGGAGGTGGGTGTTGAGAACGCGAAACGCATCGACGCACTTCCGGTCTGCCGTCCTGTGTCACTTCTGGTGAGTGGAACGCACGCCGAGATGTGCGTTCCAAGCGGCCATTTTGACTGTTGTTTGGATTTGTATCCTGTCATCCCTTGCTGAACCAGGCTGTGAGGTCTCTGCAATGAGGTGTGGAAGCAGTGGAATTTATGTGAGCCTATGGAGGCAATAAAATGATGCTTTTTATTCATTTGATAAATGTGAGTGGCCTTGTAATATTTTTTTAACATTACATCAGTTATTAGCAGTATTACACTATTATACATTTCTCTCCCTTGCACTGCTGTGGAGTTTGGTGAGAGGATAAGGCAGGAGCGAGTGGAAGAAATACCCCAAGTTCTACATGGTGGAAAGGAGTCCTGAAGGCTTAGAGGGGGCTTAGGATCGCTATACATCCTAAAAGGTGTATTACTCACCTTCATCTGGTGAGTGCAGCTGATATTGTTTTTTTTCACTGGTGATTGGTGGAAGCACTATCTCGGTTTGGACATTTGATTTTTTCTTTCATCATTTGTTTGGGGAGAAAGGACTTTTTCTTATATATATTTTTTTATTGATTTGAACATTAATATGTTTTGAGGGCACCTTTATTGATTTTTTCACTTTAAGGTGTTTAAATTATTGATTGAGGAAGGGTGTTGATTTGCGCTGTTTTGTTTTTTTCAGATTTTGGTTTATTTTACCTATGCACAGCAGCAATCTATCACCTGGGTGTAAGCCTTGGAGTTATTCCTGTGCGCTTGGGTTTTGTGTATACTTACTTCAACAAAATCTGTCTGCACCAGTTTCTCTCCGTACACCAAAATTTGTCTAATTAAGACAATTAGCTCCACTTTCATGAGATACAAACTGCTGGTAATTTATTCTGAATTTGCTCTAGAATATAAAATTGGCTCATTTTAAAACTATCTGAATTTGGTGCACAAGTCGCTGTCGGAACCAACAGTGATGCAAATGCTTCATAAATTTGGAGCAATATATTAACAAGAGGGATTTACGCCAGAAAAGTAGCGCGGCGCAGCAGCTTTACTGAATTCTCCCCAATGCGGTTTACATGGGAGAGGGATGCTAGCACTTAAACATCAGCTATCTCAATTCACAGCTACAAATCAATTGTTACTGTAGAAGAGTTAACCTCAAGATACAATTGTGGAATAGTAATCATTCATACCACTTTATTCATTGCAAATCATAGAGCTAAAGAACATTAATTATGCTGGGCCATCAAATTTAGACATCATGTGGGATGAAAATGATACACCATCTAAATAAGGAACCATTCACCTAAGAGCCCAAATTTTGAGTGATTGTTCAATGCATGTATATTTGCATGTGCTGCACGGACACCAAAATGCTGTTCAAAACTTGTAGAATAACTGCTATTCTGTGTGGCAGCTATTATCAAGGCTAAAGTTAACAGTACTGAAAAACAGTTTCTTTTTTTATTACCCTTCTAAACATCTGGAAAATCCGATTTAAATCATTTTTTTAAAATTATGTACATTCCAACAGCAAAGTTAAATACAGACACTGACTCAGCTCCTTGCACAACAACAACAAAAAAAACGTGTAGGCTGGGACAGAGTTAATAATGGGAGATTTTAACTACCCTGAAAGTGACTGAAGCAATGACACTGCTGAAAAAGTAAAAGGGTGGAAATGTATAAAGGCATTGTAAGACAATTTTGTGTTATAGTTTTTTAGAAGCCCCAATGAAGAACGATGCTTTGCTGGACCTGGTGATCTCAAAATATGCAGAGTTTATTAATAATGTTCATATAAAATAACATCTGGGTAGCAGAGACTATAACATGATTTCAAAGACCACAGCACAAAAAAGGGAATGTTTCAAATCAACTGAATGCAAACACACTGCAAAATATTTCCCCATGAACAAAAATGTAAAGACTAAAAGTAAAATGTATGTGGCTCACACCCAAAGTTAAAAAAGGTATAAACAATAAGAAAAAGCTATTTAAAATATATAAACATGAAGGATTACTACTGTAGGGAACTGTTATTTTATACACTAGTTGTGGTTTGTTTACATTCATATACAGCCACTACCATAGAGGTCCCATTACAGACAAGTCCCTAGGTGTGCTTCCTGCCCCTGCAAGGAGGTCAAGAAACCCCAGGATGTTATATAGTTTGTTTTTCCAGGAAGTATCAGGCAGAGGGTGCCAGCCTGCCATGTGCTGTGTATCTGGGGAGAACTGTATGGTGATTCTGTGAGTATTGATCCAGATTAACAAGGCTGCTATCTATCTAGTTGTTACTGAAGCAGATTAGGTCTGCTTCTGTTATATTTCAATATATATATATATATATATATATATATATATATATATCAGTGTTTTCACCTGCATAAGACTGTCAGGTGAACTTTCTGTTAATTGCAGTGTATCTTTGCAGCCTCTTTGCTCAAAGCCATAGCACCCTTATTGGTCTGGATCTCCCTTTAGCTAGGATTAGCATAGGGAGTGTTGGATAGATTAGGCTAGAGGTAGGTTAGGCATCCGACGGCCACTTAGACAGATAAAGGCCCGGTTGCGGTGACAGCCCAGTTTAGGGATAGGGACTAATAGTAAGGAGAGATAGGGCATTTTATCCTTTTAGGTGATGCATCGCTGATCGTCAGAGAAGCAGTGCAATCATCCGCATAGAACGTGTTACTTGGACGCCATCGCAGCATCTGAAGTGGAAGCGTGCATCTTATTGACTCTCACCTCTCCAGGGGCCCTTGCAACCGGACTGCGCTATAACCCATGGTTGGAGGTATTCTGTATACCACATGCACATATACCCGGGTATAATTGCAACCTCCCAATTTATGGTAAATTGTAATTCCTGAATGTTATTCTTATGCATCCTGTTTTATGTGGCTGTTTATTGTAAACTTTGCATTATTCTCATACAGGTGTGGTGACATGTTTTCATGTTAGAAATATAAGCTGGGTGCATTAATACTGCTATGTATAGTTACTTTAAGTTGTCTACCTGTTACATTCCTAGAAAGGGGTGAGTCTCCTCAATTGCAGGATCCCTATTCTAGGTGGAGGCACTGCCATTTGTGTTATCACAACCCCCCTCTTCCATATAGCGAAGGCTCAGGATTGCCTACTCATATACAGGTTAGCGCCATAGCCTGTTTGGTGTGGGCCATTTCACATAACCCCCCCCAAAACAGGGCTACACTACCATCACTTAAAATTTACAATGAATATAATAAAATATGTAACCATGAAATCAAGGCTACAAAATTTCAAAACAAATGACAAGCTGCAAATGAAAGTAGGACAACCCCCCCCCCCAAAATTCTTCAAATGTATTAACATTAAAAAGGTCAGGCCTGAGCATGCAGCACGAACAGATGGAATAGACCCACATGTCCTCAAATAGCTTTGTTATTTTGAAGCCATTGTTTCCATAATGGCTGACTTGGTACCATTAGATTGGTGAAAGGCCAATGTGACACCTAATAAAAGAGGGATCAAAGACTTTACGAAGTATCTACACATTTGTTAGTTTAACTTCTATAGTTGGGAAGATACTTGAGAGTTTGATAAAACACCATAGTAGAATTTTTGCTACAAAACCACATTGTTAGCAATAGTCAGAAATTGTCAAACAAATCTGCTTTCTTTTTATGAGAAAGTAAGCAAAACTGTAGACAAAAGGAGTGGCTGGGGATAAAGTATAATAGGACTTTGTGAGAGCGTTTGACACAGTTCCTCACACATAGCTAATGGGTACGTTAAAATGGCTGTAAACCCTTATATTTACCCAGTGAAATATAGATGAAATGTTTGCACATCAAGAACAATAAAAGCTGCAAGCACACAAAAGCCTCGTACACATGATCAGAATAACAGACAAATGATTGTCCGTTTTTGTTTGCATACTGAAAACTAAGGTTACTCAACAATGAAAATTCTTGTACGACAGAACAGAATTTTGGAAGTGATGTAATGGATTTGTATTGTATTTTCGGATGAAAACCATACTAATTAAAACAAAAAAAACATATGATCTAGTATCGTACGAGAACATTTTTCATGTTTGTCCCTTCTGATAATTTTGGATGAACTGTTGTGATCAGCTCTTGAAAACTGTGTACTAACATATATTGTACGTTCACATTGACAGCGGTATTTTTCATACGATTTTTTGATCGTGCGCACGAGGCTTTAGTGTGTTTAATAAATATTGTGTTTAATGCATGCCGCTCTAAAAATAAATACATTTCAAAATTTCTGCACATTGTCTGTATTTTTGGTCAGTTTGTACTTTTACCAGTTGTTGCTCGCCCACAGTACATTTGCTGTGAGCAGGCAGCAGCTGCAGGCACTGCGACGTACCTACACATGCGCACTGGCAAGGCATTGGACACAGTGCTCGGTGACCAATCATAGCGATCACATGATTACACCTAAGCAAAAGTGTAATGAATGGCTTCCGTTCATGACAGCTTGCTTACTGTTGTGATGCTGTGATTGGCCCACAGCTATCACATGAGATTAGCTGTAGTCAATCACAGCATGAAAGCCATTCATGACAGTTACAACTATTGCTTATAACAGTTATCATCACTGTTATAAGCAAAAAAAAAAAAAAAATCCCCGATCAACCCTCCCCAAGAGTAGGCAGTAAAGTGTAAGTGTGGTGACGCTGAACTACTCTGATGAATCTATGTAAAAAAAAAAGTAGCACAAAAAGAAAAAAATGTGTTAAAAAAATATATTTTTTTTTTCACACACTGTCACAAGTCACTATCCATGATGTGTTTGGAGACACATTCAAGTTAATTTATTTTTAGAACAGCAGGTTGTTCACACAATATACCAATTGAAATGCCTACCCTCATGTAATACTCAGAGATAAATCAAATCATTCTACATATGTTGTACCTGTTTATCTGAGGCCTTCTCTTCTCTACAGCCATTCAAATTGCAGAATTTATACAGCTTGTCTGAGCTTACTGAAGGTAGAGGGCGGGAAGCTGAAGTTACACTCAGTGAGTAGAACTGGGGGCTGATTGGAGGGAAGGGAAACACCCCCCTTCACAGAGCACACAGGAATAAAGCTGTGGCTTTCAATCACGGGATGTGCTGGAGGTCCCTCCCATCACCTTTTTACCTCTTGGTGTCAGGGAAACTTGTCAGAAGTGACTTGTGCAGATAGCAAAGGAACAAAGAAGCAGACAGAACTGACAGTTTATGCTCTGTGTTGAAACATGTACACACTATACAAGGATATGCTTTGTTTATCTCTCACGTCAGAGGTGTATAATCGCTTTCAAGTGTATAGGCTTAGATAATTCAGTTTGTAAATTAATAGAAAACTGGCTAAAAGACTGTATTCAGAGAGTAGTGATTGATGATTCATAATCTGAATGGTCTAATGCTATTAGTGGTATACCCCAAGGTGTTGGGACCCTTACATTTTAACCTATTTATAAATTATATAAAGTTTGGGATTAAAAGTACTTTCTTTGTTAGCTATGAAATAGAATATCTTCTCCAACTTACCATTAAACCTAAAAACAAAAGATGTAATATTTTGCACCTTACTAATTATTAGATGTTGTGGCTGCATTAGTTTGTTTTTGTTTTTTTTTTAGGCTTTCCCTCTCTTTTTTCACCTGGTGATCTGGTGAGTAATATGCCTCCTGTATTAGAGTGTCCCAACTCTGGATGAATGAGCACAGGGGAAACAGCAGTATTGTCTGTCTGGGCAGGAGGGAGGGAAGTGTTAAAATGTACTAGCTAGATGTATTTAAACAATAAAAAAATTGAAGCCATATTCCAGCTCACACTTTCTAAGCAGTTACAGCAGTTTTTTTCATTTTGGGATAAAGGTTTTCCCATGAATAATTAAAAGCTGATCATAATAAGCACCCCTACCATTGTTGAATAGTTTGTCTCATCCCTATAAACTGATACATCTGCAAATGAGCTTGTTTCTTTTGAAAAACAACAGACTTGCTGGCTGAATACCCAGATATAAATAGAAGAAAGAAAGCTTATAAAGGAAAATTAATGCAGCCCCCACATCTAAGTATTGGTAAGCTGCAATATAACACGTTTTGCTTTTAGGTTTAATAGTGCTTTAAATTCACAAATTGATAAGCCATTGGCAACTGAGACGTCTTGTACATATTTTTGCACAATACATACCAATCTAAAAAGGGGTTGTATTATTTTTATTGCTTGCTGTACAAAACAAACTATATTACATTGTTGACACAGAGATAAAAATGAAGGAAAAAAACAATACTAACAGTTTCTAGAAAATACCTTTGTTATGCAAGTAGTTCAAGGCTTCAGCAATATCTCTCACAACAAAACTGGCTTCCCTTTCATTGAAATGTCTCCTTTGGTGAATGTGATTTAGTATAGACCCTGTAAAAAAGCAAAACAGCAGTACTGTATTAAGGTACTCAAACTCATTGGTTATATCCAGACCAAGGTTTCCTGAATTCGTTAAAGCCTCTCCCAACTGTGAAAACTTTCTGTACCTTGAAATTCTGTAAAATTGTACTTTTACACTCCACATAAAATCCTTTATCTACATTAGTTTTAACAGACCCAGCATCCCACCCACCTCTGCATATAAGCCCTGCCTTGAGGTGAATGGGCATTAGGCAAACCAGATACACAACTCCATCTAGTGGCTAAACCCCTTTACACACTGAAACGCAGCAGTAAGCAGTGAGTAAAATGGTAATAACCATCCTAACTGCAGCAACAAGCCAATGTGCAGAAATTATAATAAAAAAGTCACCTTGGCCATTTAGGGAATGCAGTCATTGGGAAAAATGCTAATTGTTCTGTAAACGGCACCCATGACAAGCAGATGACCTCCTGTGGTTACTATGCAGCCATGCACCTGCTCATCACAGGACAGTGGCAAACACTTTACTAATGGAGACTTCTACAAGGATTCTCCACTTTCACAGCGGTTCCACAGGAATGGCATATGCATGCTTACATTGGTCCAAGGTGGTCTCACACTTAGTTGCCTGATTACTCCAGTAGGGGAGTGATCCAAGATGCCCTTGGTCTCCATAGGTACAGAATGCATAGTTTGAACATGTTCAGCTGTGTCAGAGCCAGATCATTTCTCAACAGTGTATAATAAGTGTATGATGAGTAGCACAGGTATGCTCTGCAGTGACATTAGCCACAGATTCAGCAGACCTAGTTAATCGTAAAGTTTACCCAGCAAGATCATCATGCCAGCAGCAACAGATCCCACCAAGAAAAAGGGATAACAGTGTTAAAATAACGCACACCACGAAAAGAGGAAGAGGTAACATTCAAGAAATAAGAAAAGAATAGAAGCTATGACACACTCTAATATAAAAATATTACAAAATGTATGAAAATGTATATTTCCGTCCATTTAAATGATAAGAGAAAGTAAATGGAGTGAAAGTAAGTAGGAGAGAGTAAAGTGAGTGAAAGTTAGAAAGAGTAAAGCGAGTGAAAGTTGAATTAAAATGTTCTCCTACTGCGGTACTTAGATGTTTCAGTGGTTCAATGGGATTACTGCTGGCAGATTATGAGTAGTTTGTGTTGAGAAAAGTGGTCGAAGACAGCTCCTTCATTTAGCTTTCTAGCATTTCAAGATTTAATATTGCATTTAAAGGCAACTATTTTCCTTATTCAACCATAACCTAGCTGTGAGTTGGAGGTAAAGCAAGCATTAGTGGAGCAGGCACACAACAACTAGAGCCCAACTGGTAAGTTGCAGAGTAAGAATAAATGACCATAATATTAGAGCCATTTAAAGTGAATAGTGAACTATCAGGAACAAACAAAAGATCAAAAGGGTCCCAATAGAACACAAGAAAAACAAAAAATACACAAAGGAGGACAAATAGTAGGTGGACCCATCAGACCACATACATAGTAAACGTGTTGCAGATCGGTGCAAACTCATATCTAACAAAAATATAGACACAAGTGTCCAGGATAAGATACTCTCGGGTGAAACAGATCGAAGATACATTTTGTAATCCAGGGAATCAATTAGCTGTCATATCTGAACAAGCATGCTCAGAAGTAAGCAAAAGTGAGATCACCAAGGATCCTTAAGAAGGTCCAAATAAGAGATAGAGGTGAAAGTGTAGTAGGAGAATGCTCAGAAACAGCCAACAGTATGGCAACAGGAAGAGGTAGAGGCCAGATTAAGGCCTCATGCTCACTAGGCATTTAAATTTCTCCTCTGAATGCCTTTTACTCATGGCAGGAAAAAACAGCTTATAAAAAAAAAAAAAGCACCTAAAGCCAGGTACTTAATGCACGTTTAGGTGCAGCATTTGAGCTATTATCCATTCCACTGGCCAGAATATTCTTTTTTTTTTTGGGCCATTGGAATGAGCACTCAAGCGTTAAACACGTTTTTCTGCCAATGAGCCCAAACATAGGCAGGGGTATGGGCTCTTTAGAAATATCACTGATACCTTTGGAACAGGTCAAGCTACTCAAAGGCCACAGAGGGCGAGTAAAAAAAAAGGGCGACAAAACCATCAATCTGGCAGGATAACCTCTTTTGACATCCTGAAACCAGCCTGCTGCCTCTAAACCTCTTGAGAGAAATCATAAAAAGTATTAATCTCATGCCCTTCAAGTTAATTTCTTTGAGTTCCCTCACTCTTCTTAACAAGAACCGATGGGATCAAGCAACCACATTTCTTTAAGTTTTTATTAAGTTTTAACAAAGAAATTATAGCTACATTTTGGTTTATACCCCCTGAACCAGCTGATACACCATATTGACCAGGTGGTGGGAAAACTCTCAGACATGTGGTCTTGAGGCAGGAAGGTAAAAATTTATCTGAGTGCAGAACCAGCAGCTTAAAAGAAGACCTTAAGAAAAGCAGGATATGCAACAGGAATAATTTTTGTGTTTTTGAGGCAAGATTTAAGCAATGGTGGTGATGTCCTCTTCTCTGATAGGTAGCAAATATCAAATTTAGGAGTAAATACCGTTCCATTAGAATGTTTCCACTGTCAGCAGAGTATCTTTTTTGTCCCTGAGAGCCTGTCCGATTTCTAAAAATTCCCAAAAAGTCCCTGTGGTGCAGTCCCATGGTTTACTGTGTCCATGGGTACAAGAGGCAGTGGTGTGAAGCAGGTGATAGTGCAAAAAGCAGATAATCAAGGTCTTCTTCCCCTTGGCAAAGGAGGATCTGTATTGGGCTTTATACTCCTAGGCAGGTGAACTGGAAGAGGTGCCCCCCCTAGCAAAGGGACATGACAAAATGGTGCCCTAGGTGGCTAATTCACCAGCCACAGCACTTAGAGCAAATAGAGATGTTAGTGACCCCACTCTGGTGCCCTTGCTCAGTTTAACACTGCATTCCCCTCAATACAGCTTATTACCCCTCATAGAGAAGGAAAGCATAGGTAAATATCTAAAACAGAGCTCCAAACTGTCCACAGTGGTGAATATCTGGAGGTCAGGTGTGATGCATGATAGCCACTTTAGCAAATATCAGAATCTGATAAGTTTGATATAACACTGAGATTCATGCTGGCGGCTGGAACGAATATCCAGGATCTGAGGGTTCAGTGTAAAACTGCCAACAGTAATCAATAGATCATCTTGTATGATTCTTCAAGTTCAGAATCTTAATCCAGCAGAGCTGGAGAGAGACATTCTATTTCTTCACCGAAATTCCAAACTGGGCTTACTTAGGGGCTTATTTTCCTAACCTCAGATGTCAGATGCATAAAAGATCTGAGGCTCCCCTGCTGGATATTGGGAAAAAATATACGTTTCAATATGCTGTTAAAAACAAACTACTGAAAAGCAGCAGCCTGAAAGCCAAAAGCAGTAAAATCATGAGAAGCTTTCTCACTGAAATCAACATTGTGGCAGTTGTACATTACATTACCAAGGTTATCAGTAACAACTCATAACATGGAAAATAGAGATTACACAAAATGTTCTCGAACACTCACCACCATACATCTTCTCAAACACCAAGAAGAATTTTTCTTCCTCCTCAAAGAACTCAATTAGTTCAAGGACATTGCTGTGACAAACAAAAAGGTTGTTAGAGGTAGGTTCCAACCACATAATTGTCTACTTGTCACCTTTTGCATTATTACGATCATATTCACTCTTACCTGTGACCTTGACACTGATAGAGCATTTCAACCTCTCTAAAAACTCTGTTTCTGCTATGACCAGGTCTCTTTTCTATGATCTGAGATGCAAAATATTTAGATGTTTACAAAAGAGGAACTTGAAATAGTGAAGCAAAAACATTTTGTATTTCATATAGACATGTTACACAGAGTTCAGAAACTTTACATCAGGCCCAAACCATAAAAATCTTATAAGCAAATGCCCCTACCACTCAATTCTACAAGTATGATTTTGGATTGTTGGAGATAAAATAGAATACCTGGAGAAACCAACAGTAATAAGGGGTAACAAGCCAAGTTTATGAAGACCGTGTCTTTAGACTACAGATCCAGAGCTGCAAGGCAAGGGTGCTACTCACTATACTTCCATATCACATCAATTAACCAATAGACATTATGACTAATGATGGTCTATTCCAGGGGTGGGCAAACTTTTTGACTTGAGGGCCGCAATGGGTTCATATATTGGACCCGGGGGCTGGACCAAGAGTAGATGAATGATGTGTATGTGTCATCCATAGTAAGTATAGTAATATTCCCCCATAGTAAGCATAGTAATTCACCCCCCATAGTAATTCATCCCCCATATAGTAATTCATCCCCCATAGTAATTCATCCCCCATATAGTAATTCATCCCCCATAGTAATTAATCCCCCATATAGTAATTCATCCCCCATAGTAATTCATCCCCCCTATAGTAATTCATCCCCCCTATAGTAATTCATTCCCCATATTAATTCATCCCCCATATTAAGTCCCCAAGTCCCCCCTGTGTCAATTTACTTACCTTTTCTCCGCGTGTTCCTCTCGCCGTGTTCCCGCGCCGTTCCGGTCTTCAGGGCGGACTGTGAGAGGAGCCTAGCTCCCCTCACGTTCGTCACACTGCCCCGCCTACACACATCCTGACAGCCATCCTGACAGTATCACGCTCCGCAGGCCGGATTAAAAGGTCCGCCGGGCCGTAGTTTGCCCATTGCTGGTCTATTCCAAGATGTGCAGGCATTTTGTCAAAGAATAATTCCATCTAAAATTGAAAATATCTATGGACTGTATTAGAGCAGGGGTCTCCAAACTTTCTAAACAAGGGCCAGTTTATTGTCCTTCAAATTTTCGTGGGGCCATACTGTGGCCAGCGGGAGTGGACATTTTACTTGCATCATTGGGAGTAAACATTGCCAGATTTGGTATTAGAGGGAGGAAACAGTGCCCTATCATTGGGAGGAATAGTGCCCCATTATTGCTATCAGTGGCAGAAATGGTGCTCTTTTGTTGGTGTCAGTTGGCATAACAGTGTTTTGTATCAATGGGAGGAAAAATGCCAGATAAAAGCAAGCAAGGGGCCACTTCCAGCCCCAGGGCCGCAGTTTGGAAACCATTGGATTAGAGTATGGTTATTCACTTTACTGCTTGCAGAGATGAGGTCCACCTGTTATAATGATATCAATGCCAAAAACAAGTCTAACACATTCATAAGCATAATTCTACCACCAAAACCTTTATTTCAAAAGGCAAAACTCAGAAACCAGAGCTATAAATTCCACATCCTCTTTGGGTGAGAATACAGTCTTATATTTTTGTATCATAAAATAATTCTAGTTGGGAGACCACTGAGGGATACAGTTATATGGTAATAAGTAACCAAGGATTATACTATTGTGCACAGAAGAAATGGACACTAGGCACATAGAAACTGAAGGTCAGCCCCACCAGAGTCTATCCCCCTCACACCAGTTGATGCAAGCAGTTCAAAAAAGAGAAAGGCATAAGAGGGGAGGGAGATGTGTACCAGAATAAACTTTGAGGAAAGGATTTTACCTTGAGTACAAAAGTTTTATTTTCTTAATTGTCCACTGACAGACACAGCTTTATGGTAATAAGCACAAATAGAAAGTTTAAAAGCAGTGCAAAAGGGATGGACACGCCAAAAAAAAAACCAGGCAAACTAGCCCCCCCCCCCCCAAAAAAAAAAAAACATAGCAAGAGGATAACAAGAACATCAAAATAGCCATTACCTTGTGGAAACAACCTCCAGCATCCAAGAATTGCTATGGGAGATTCCCAAATGTCTGTGATGACCATCAAATGTCTACCACCAGTGATGAAACTGGTGGGGGAATTTATCTGCAGGTTTAGAGCTCTTGGCTTCAACTGTTGGTGAAGCAAGTAATTTGTTTGAACCAGCTTGTTCCAAATTAACTATTTAAAGTTAAATGAAACATGGAGATCAGCTTTAAGTGTCTTTTTCTCCTGTACGCGGCAGCATAACCATTGCTTTCTTATTACCATAAAGCTGTGTCCCTCAATGGACAACAGAGAAATTACAATTTTGATGATAGGTCAACCAGGTTTCTATTTGATTATTTTGTAAACCTAGCAAGGCAAAATTATAATTTACCTTAGAGAGATAAAAAAAAAAAAAAAAAAAAAAAAAAAAAAAAGAGTGGGCATGCACTTACTGTATATTTCATAATAAAAATGCATTTCAGGAAAAAAACAGGGGTTATCAAGTCCCAAATTAAAGTTATTCTTTACAAGACACTTGACGTAAGTTGATGCTTTGCCCAGGCAGGGAAAAGCAACAGGTTCACTCAGATGGAGCCTCCGCCAGCAATTTATACACTGCATAAATAAATACTTTTTAATCAGAGTATTGCATCATGTTAATTAAACTCCTGGGATATTGATTTGGTAAATTAAGTAGCAGAGGGGATTGTTAATTAGTTTCAGCTGAATGATGTTTGGCGTTAATGAAATTAACAACATGTGCACTAGATAGGCAACAATGAGACAACCCCCAAAACAGGAATGGTTTTAAAGGTGGAGGCCACTGACATTTTTTGCCTACTCATCTTTTCTGTTTCCCACTAGTTTTGCATTTGGCTAGGGTCAGTGTCACAAGTGGTAGCATGACGTGATACCTGGACCCTACAAAGGTTGCACAGGCAGTACAACTCCTCCAGGATGGCACATCAATACGTGTCGTTGCCAGAAGGTTTGCTGTGTCTCCCAGCACAGTCTCAAGAGTATGGAAGAGATTCCAGGAGACAGGCAGTTACTCTAGGAGAGCTGGACAGGGCCGTTGAAGGTCCTTAACCCATCAGCAGGACCAGTATCTACTCTGTTGTGCAAGGAGAAACAGGATGAGTACTGCCAGAGCCCTACAAAATGACCTCCAACAGGCCACTAGTGTGAATGTCTCTGATCAAACAATCAGAAACAGACTTCATGAGGATGGCCTAAGCGCCCGACGTCCTCTAGTGGGCCCTGTGCTCACTGCCCAGCACCACAGAACTCGATTGGCATTTGCCACTGAACACCAGAATTGGCAAGTCCGCCACTGGCGCCCTGTGCTTTTCACAGATGAGAGTAGATTTACCCTAAGCACATGTGACAGACGTGAAAAGGTCTGGAGAAGCCGTGGAGAACGTTATGCTGCCTGTAACATCGTTCTGCATGACTGTTTTGGTGGTGGGTCAGTGATGGTCTGGGGAGGCATATCCATGGAGGGATGCACAGACCTCTACAGGCTAGACAATAGCACCCTGACTGCCATTAGGTATCGGGATGAAATCCTTGGACCCATTCTCAGACCCTACGCTGGTGCAGTGGGTCCTGGGTTCCTCCTGGTGCACAACAATGCCTGGCCTCATGTGGTGAGAGTATGCAGGCAGTTCCTGGAGGATGCAGAAATTGATAACAATGAATGGCCCCCAAGCTTGCCTGACCTAAATCCAATAGAACACCTCTGGGATATCATGTTTCGGTCAATTCGATGCCGCCTCTGTTTCTAACACAATACCCAGTCCATATCAGTATAGCTATCCAGCATGATATTTTTCCTCATTGAGATCTGCTGTGTTTTGAAAGCGTTCCTTTGATTTTTTTGAGCAGTGTATTTCTTCTTGCTGCTTTGTTTGGCAGAACAGATACAAAGACTGTTAGTCCTTTGTAAGCTTCAAGCCATGCCTTCCCATGTGACAGTACTGCCTGCCTGAAAGACAGAACAATTGCCAAGCACCAGCACTGTTACATGGGACAAAGGGCAGTAGTCATATGCTTCCCATACCCAGCTATTGAACAGTAAAGAAAAGGCTGAGAAAGATTGTCTTTGCCGATCAAGCAAGGCTTCCCTGGCTAATATCAAGACTGTTATGAGTGTTATAGTGAGGAGTCACATGTATTGGTTGGAAAGAACTTCCAGGAAGGGTTGGGAGAGAGAAGAAATGTTTGGACTGTTTGCAGCACAACCACATCCTGAATTCTGAAAAAAATTGTAGCCAAAGCTATGTGCCACTGTGAGTACACACAGTACATACAGCATGAAAGTGAAATAATGACATATCTGGGGTTACGACAGATAACATAAGTATAAACTGATCTGTAGACGTCCCCCCATAAATTAACCTATCGCTTTCCCTACAGGGGCAAAGCACAGACTTGTTTTAATTCACATGTGTTAACAGAAGACAAAAAACACTGAAGTTGAAGTAGCAAAAATTAAGAAACAGTGTCAGTTTTGTACAATCACCTTCACAGCATACTCCTTGTTGGTGATTAGGTTAATGCAGCTTTGGACTCTGGCATATGCTCCTTCACCAAGAACCTCATCTTGCAGCTGGTACATGTCTGTATAAAGCATATTTGGACATTCATATTATTTAAGAATATCATGAAGTAAACATGTCACTATCACATAAACTGTAAAAAACTCAAAAAAGGGTAGCATGAACAGTGGAGCATAAAAGTTTGTGAAACCTTCTGAAACGTTAATATTTTTACATAAGGACCTAGATCTGCAAGTCCTAAATCTAGATAGTGAGAGCCCAACAAAACAATTAAAAAGTAAATGCTTTATTTGTCACAGATCTCAAGATCGCCGCCATCAACATGCGACGATCCCACGATCGCGACGTCTATTATGTCACGATCACGGCGTCAGATCCCAGACCTTCTCCCCAAAACTCGTGACCGAAGGGCTAGCCGACCTAAAACCGCGATGTGACGTGCGTAACAATGCCACACCCATCTGCCCCCTGCACAACGATTTTCCAGCTAATGAATACAGATCGACCTGCCAGCAGCCTGGATCGATTGTTACTGGGTCAGGTTAATTAGGCAATTAACCATTCACACTGCCACCACCTCCTTTATATTCAGAGAAAGAGGAAACTTGACGTTCAGCTATAACAAAATAATGGTTGATATAATCGACTGCATAACCCGGTCATAATACAGGCCTGTTATACAGAGGGTTAAAACAAACAGTAGCGTCTCTTTAAAGGCAGGGATTCGTAAATTGCAATTAAGAGCTAAAGAAACAGTTCAACACTTTCAGAAAGAGAGATTTATTACTAAAAGGGTCAAACAGGTGCAATAAAAATATTTACAGAGAAGATGTAACTAAGATATATATATATATATATACACATATACAGAAAACAGCACAGCACAGCAAAGAGATAACAGGGAGAAGTTAAAGGGTTAAGTTACTTGCCATTAAACCTTGGATGTAAGCAGATCACGTTTCAGAGCGAAAGGTAGTATATTGATGTTAAAATGGGAGATGTCTTCAACTTAACTCTTAGGCTTGACAGCCTGTTTTAAAGTTTCCCAGCAGGGGGTGGTTCTGAAGTAAAAGACCAATCCCCTGTTTAGGGAGGAATCGTCAGGCGGAGCCCTAAACTGGAGCCAACATCTTTCCTAACTCATACTCTGGTCCATAACCTTCCATCTGCACCAGGGACCTCCCACCCGCAGGTAGATTATTATGCAGACAATTCTGAGGATTGACCAGATATGAATTATGAAGTTGTATGCTACATGGTTCACAAGATCTATTTCTCTGCTTTCCTGTGTGCCCGAGATAAGGCGAGTGACCCATCAAACTGTTCGCTTGCTCATCGTCCATCCGATGATATGTTCGGCTTTTATGTATGTCTCTCATATTCCAAGATGAGACATAGGGGAAAAATGGATCTTTTAAAAATGTTATCTGGTGTGGGCTCCTTGGGAATGCCTTGAACTCCTGGGAAGGCTCTGTTATCTTTTTACGAGGTGTGAAATTGCACAGGTTCTTTGGACAGTGCTGCACCACGTGGCTCCCTGCTGGGATCTGGCCTGTGACACTTTTAACACACACACATCTGTCACTGTGCCTCTCAGGAAGGGAGGGGGAAGGAAAATGAGGGAATAACAACTCTTAACAAAATGGCAGACTGTGTCAGTCTCTGGCGCGCACGTTTGCGACATTATTTTCGTAGGAAACATATGCTAACTGGTGTGTCCCTACCAGGAAGCAATACCTGAAGCAAAACATTTTCAGTTACTGTTGATCTGTCTGCTGGCATGAAGTGCTCACTGCAGATCTTTCCACAAACGTTTTGCAGGATTAAGGTCAGGACTTTGAGATGGCCATTTGAAAACATGAACTTGTCTTAACCACCTCAATACAGGGCACTTTTACCCCCTTCCTGCCCAGGCCAATTTTCAGGTTTCAGCGCTCTCACACTTTGAATGACAATTGCGCAGTCATGCAACACTGTACCCAAACTAAAATGTTATCATTTTGTTCAGACAACTAGAGCTTTCTTTTGGTGGGGTTTTTATTTTCTGCTAAATTAACAAAAAAAGACCAAAAATTTTGAAACAAAAAAAATGTTTCTTTGTTTCTGTTATAAGTTTGCAAATAACACTGTTCAACAGGTAAAAAGTTTTGGGCATAAAATTAGCTAATCTTACATAATTTTGGGGTGCTGAAAA
This sequence comes from Staurois parvus, assembly GCF_062004578.1. Classification (NCBI taxonomy): domain Eukaryota; kingdom Metazoa; phylum Chordata; class Amphibia; order Anura; family Ranidae; genus Staurois; species Staurois parvus. The sequence goes on from NW_028318221.1 coordinate 3,831,375, forward strand.
CAAAAATGACCCTAAAAAATGTTGATTGGCTCTAGTTTCCATGATATATTCACCCATCTAATGACGTAAGCCATTCAAAATTATGATGCAACTTCAGCTGCATATTGCGCAATTGATACTGGTGACCAATAGAAAATTGCATGTATACTGAGATGATGCAATATTAGCCTTTAATTGCATCACTTCACTGCATAAAAGCTGCAGTATCTGTAGCTGATTGTAGTTCGTCTTTACATTTCGTTTTATGCTTATATAGGCTACTCAGTAATGCCTCGAACTTGTGTGAATAAAGCAGATAATTTCTGCTATATCTGCGGTGAAATAACTTTTATGTCACAAAAAAGGAGGATAACAGGAATGATTAAGAAAGCCTACAACTTGTATTTTGGCTGCAAGATAGGAGACCAGGACAAGAGCTGGGCACCACATATATGCTGCAATTCTTGTGGGACGGCACTGGAGCAATGGTTGAATGGAAAAAAGGCATCTATGCCTTTCGCTGTGCCAATGATTTGGAGAGAGCCAACAGATCATGTTAGTAATTGTTACTTTTGTATGGTGCCTCCAATTGTAAAAGGGCTAAATAAGAAGAAAAAGTTATCTGTGCACTATCCAAATATTCCATCGGCAATACGTCCAGTTCCTCATGGAGAGGGGCTACCAATTCCTAAAGCACCAGAATCCTTTGTGGTTGAGTCAAGTGAGGAAGAACCTGAAGCGTGTAGTCACGTGCAGTTGTAAGAGATAGCCCTTTCCTCGAATACAAGAGAAAAGCCAAGAGAAGCAAAACCGACACAAACTGAAGACAAAACTAGTGAGTATCCTAAGTATTAAAATGATTCAACTTAGCTTATGGCTATAATTTTTCTTGGTAATCCTATGCAATATATTATGCCATTTAGGCTTTGTTATGTAGTCAATATCACTTGCTTTATATTTGTGGAAAGACATCTATCTATATAATTATTGTGCATTATGTAGTCATTACGCCTATAGTAGAAAACTTTCCGTTTACAGAAAAACTAGAGCCAATTGACAAATTTCATTGTTATATTTGAACTCAGAATGTGAAATTCATTAAGAAATGGATCCTTTTGTTTCCAAAACTGGCAAAAAATAAAAATTTGTTGAACAGTGTAATAAAAATAATTTAGGCCAAGATGTATTCTGCTGCATTTCTTTGGTGAAAATAACCCAAATCAGTGTTTATTATTCAGTCTGTTTGAAAGTTATAGAGTTCACAAACTATGGTATATATCTGAAAATTGATCAACCCTGAAGTACTGACGACCAATCTAATTTCTTGAGGCCCAAAAATGTCAGAACAGTACAGATATCCTCCAAATAACCCCTTTTTTGCAAAGTAGACAGTCCGACACATTTCATAAGTGGCATGGAGAGTTTTTTGAAGTTGTAATTTTTTTGCCATAATTTTTCAGAAAATTAAGAAATTAAAAAAATTATTTTCACAATTTTTTTTTTTACATACTGTCACCAGTGCAGTACAGTACAGTGTCATCATATAACTGGTGTGGCGGTGATCAGGGACACTGACTGGTGAAAGTATAAAAAACTTTTTTTTATAATTTTCAATTTATTTTTATTTTTCATTATTTTTTTAATTTTTATTAAATGTTTTTCTCTTTTTTTAAGATTTTGTTTTCATATTATACTATGACCAAAGTAGTACAATGTTACCATAGTAACATTGTACTACTTTGGGGAAGTGATTAGTATTTTTGTTTTTTTACAGAATTTGATTGCTTATAGCAAAGAATTTCTTTGCTATAAGCAAGCATTTAACTGAATGAAATCGATTAATTCAGCTTTTTTTTGTTGTGATTAGTCACGGCTAATCACACGACACAGATATGCTGTGACTGGCCCAGCCTGTGCATGTGATCACTGTGACCATTCACAGCTAGACACACTTGTCATGAAAGGAAGCCATCCAGTGTATACAACTGTCATGTGACCTGCTGTGATTGGTCGCAGCAGGTCACATGGTACTGACAACTGGGCTGATTCACAGATCTGTCATCGGCCGTGTCCGACGGACACAGCGGTGACAGATCTCGCCACAGCGCAGCTCTCGGGGCACGCGCATATGATGCCCTCCCAGACGTACGAGTGGTTCGCCCGGTCGTCATATTACTATAGGCCAGGCCAGAAGTGGTTAAGCAATCTTTGACAGATTAGCTTGCTTGCCTAGGGTCATTACCTTTGTGTATGGCACTTAAATCAGTATTAAACCCAAAACCAAAAATGTAATCTATAGCAGCTTACCAATCATTAGATGTGGTGGTTGCATTATTTTTATTGTTTAGGCTTTTTCCCCGTTTTCACCTGGTGATCTGGCCAATGACAAACCTCTTGTATTCAGAGTGCCCTCACTCTGGATGAAGGAACACAGGGGCATCTTTGGTCAGCAGCACGGTCAGTCTGGGGGATGGGGTTGTTAGGTATACTAGCAGAACTAAAACCATTGCAAAGAGCAGGCAAGTATGATAGGCTTGGTTTTTTTTTTGTAAGTGAACCTTTAATAAATAACCTGTAATAAATAACTGAATAGGTGAAATGTATTTGAGTCCTTTAACTTTGTTCTCAGTATACTTGTGCGAAAAATAGACGCTTACACTATATATACAATTTATTTCACATATGTACGTATATTATCTCTATGAAATGTATTTTTTAAATGAAATAATGACCTTCAAATCGTCCAGAAAAGCTGTCTGTTGCTCTGCATCGCTTTTTCTTCTTTGTTCTCTTTTTGGCATCAGGAATATCAATGGGAGCACTAGATGGCAACTCTTTGGGAGGAACAAACATAATGTTATATTGAAAAAAGGTCAAATATAGTGGTCTCTTCAATCTTGAAGACAATGAATGCCTAAACAAAATATATCAAAAGGACACCATTGTGTCCCATGATTTTTTTTTTCTTTTACAAAGGGTTTTATTATAGAATAAGCAGAGATAAACAAACATTCGAGAAACAATTTCATTGACCAACAAATATGAGACATACAGGGCAATTGAGAAATATTTCAGAGCATGTACTGGTAGAAACATAAGCATTAACTGAATATTTAAGTGCGATGGAAGAGAAGACTGGGAAGGGGAGGAGAAAAAAGGGAGTAGGGGGGAGACGATGAGCAAACATTTGGAGGTCAAAGACAATGCAAACTCTAAGAGAAAGTTTTGCTACATCAGCGTATAGAAAACAGGAGAGGCATGAAATGAAGCCTCTCCAAATGTTAATATATATTCCAGACATTGGGCTCACAAAAGAGTCCAGGTTGCATAGGTAGTATTGCAGATGTAGCACACAGAGCAATGATCACAATCATTACAATTGGCATAAGAACAGATTGGACAGAAGACTAGAGAAGGAAAATCAATGAAAAGATGAGGACAAAGACAAAACATAAAAAGAAAAACAAAAAGACAAAAACAAATCACAAAAGGGCTCCAGGGCGACCACAACAGAATCGATCCTCATACCGACAGAAGGGATTGGTCAAATCTCAACGGTTGGGCTGTATCCAGCCAGGTACGCCATATCTGCAGGAATTTTGTATGGGTATCCAACAGTATAGCCGGCAGTTTTTCATTAACCATTATGAAGTTCATCCGGTTTTTGACAGCCTCAAAGCTGAGGAGAGGAGTCTTCCAAGCCCTCGCAATTGTCAATTTAGTAGCCATAAATAGATGTGATGCCAGCTGCCATTCAGGACGGAGAAGGCCCTCCAGTGGTTTAAATAGGAGCGCTTTGTACGGGTTACGCTTAATGTCTGTGAAGCATAGTGCGGAGAAGGGCATAAACCCTAATCCACAATCTGCTAACCTTAGGGCAAGTCCACCAGATGTGGACCATAGTACCCAATTGTTGGCACCCCCGAAAACAAGCCAGGGAATATATAGGGATAAAATTAGCTAGACGAGCAGGCGTATAATACCATCGATAAAGAATTTTGTAGGCATTTTCGAGAATGATGACATTCCTAGAACATTTAGATAATGCTTGGGTCATGGTCCGCCAATCCTGTTGATCCAAAGTCCCCCCAAGTTCCGACTGCCAACGCTGATGATAGGAACGAACCGGAGGAGTTCTATAAGAAATAATGGAAGAGTAAACCAAGGAAATCAGACCCGAAGCATGGGGTCTATGTCTGCACTGGCTTTCAAAGGGGGACAGATGGTAAGGTCCCGAGTGCGTCCGTATTAGTGTATTAATAAAGTGACGGAGTTGAAGGTAACCAAAGTGTTCCCGTAAAGGGATATTATAGGAAGAGCGCAGAGTTTCAAAGGTAAGTATTCGAGTAGGAGATAGCAGCGAATGTACATCATAAAAACCATGTGTTTGCCACTAGGCAAACTGCCTAGGATTGTCCCGACCTGGAGGGAATAACGGGTTATGTAACAGACGTAACAACGGTAGATGGGCAGAAAAAAGGCCAGCGGAATATTTAATAGAATCCCAAAGTCGAAGTGAAAGCGTCAGCGTCGGGCTAAGGGTTGATGGGCGATGAGAAAAAGGAAGCCACGGCAAGGAAGAGAGTGGTATCGGATGGGAGTCCAACAAATCTACAGCAGCCCAAAAGGGGAAATGGTGAGATGCATGAATATGAGCTAGGGGGGAAATATTAGCTGCCAGATAATAAGACTGGAGATTTGGGACAGATAACACACCCTCACTCCTTCGTGCAATAAGATATATTTACTAATTCTGGGTCGAGAAGAACTCCAAATGAAGGACAAAAGTTTTCGCTGATGGATACGCATATATGCGAAGGAACAGGAACTGGTGAAACGCAAGATAAATACAATAATTTAGGGAGATAGATCATACGGATTGCATTGATTCTGCCGAACCATGAAATTGGGTAATGAGACCAGGAGGACAACATCTCGGTCAGCTCGTGGAAGACAGTGGGGAAATTAGCCCGGTATAGTCTGTCATATGTCGGGGTGAGCTTAATTCCTAGATATGGTAGGGCCGAGAGCCATTGAAAAGGGAACGAATGTTTCAAAGTAGCCAAAAGTGATGGTAGGAGAGTAATTGACATAGCTTTTGATTTGGCAGGATTGACATGAAGACCCAAAAGAATTGCAAAGGAATCCAGAACCGCAAGTAAATTTGGCAAAGATTCGTGATTGACAACAGTATATCATCTGCGAACAGAGACAACCTATGTTGGGAGCCAGCCACATCAATCCCCTTAATATCAGGATGCATACGAATAGCTTCTGCCAACGTTTCCAAGGCTAAGATAAAAAGTATGGGGGAAAGCGGACAACTTTGCCTAGTACCCCTGGCACCCATGATTTTTTTTTAGTGCCATTGAATTTGTATGGACATCTTTTAAGTTATACAGAAACAAAAAAAGTCAAAGTACATAGTAACATGGCCGGTAACAGACAAGGAACATTAAGCCCAACACAGCGATCACCCATAACTTTATGACCACTGACAGGTTAAGTCAATAACATTGATTGTCTTGTTACAATAGCATCTGAAAGTCAGTGGGATGTATTAGGCAGCAAGTAATCATGTTGTCCCCGAAGCTTGTGTGTTAAAAGCAGAAAAATTGGGCACAGCACTTTGTTGTGTATGGGGGCTGTGTAGGCACAGATTGGTCACGGTGCCCATGTGGACCCATGTCCACAGCAAAAAGTGCCTAATAATGGGTACGTAAGTATTAGAATTGGACCATGAAGCAATGAAAGAAGGTGGCCTGTTTTGATGAATCATGTTCTTTTACATCATGTGAATAGCTGGGTGCGTATGCGTCGCTTTCCTGGGGAAGAGATGGCATGTACGATGGGAAGAAGGAAAGCCGATGGAGGCAGTGTTCTGCTGGAAAATCTTAGGTCCTGTCATGCATGTGGATGTTGCTTGACATGTACCACCTAACTAAACATTGTTGCTGACAAAGTACACCCCTTCACAGAAACAGTATACCCTGATTGCAGTGACCACTTTCAGCAGGATAATGTGCCCTGCCACACTACAAAAATGGTTCAAGAAAGGATTGAGGAACATGAGTTTTGAGGTGTTGACTTCCAAATTCTCCAAATCCCAAGCCAATCTGGAATCTGTGAGATATGTTGGAAAAACAAGTCTGATCCATGGAGGCCTCACTTTGAAACTTACAGGATCTGCTACTGACAGCTGGGTGCCAAATACCACAGCTTACATTCAGAAGTCTAGTGGCATCAATGCCTTAACGGGTCAGGGATGTTTAGGCAGCATAAGGGGGACCTACTCTATATTAGTTGGGCGGTCATAAAGTTATGGCCGTCAACACACAAGTAAACTTAGATTTTCACTTATGAAGGTGCTGGTTCACATGTATGCAATCTATGTGGTGACGGAAGTGTAAGTGAAATCATCAGCAGTACTGTGCCTCATTGTGGCTTGTGTACAGTACATTTCCCCTTAGTTTGAGGCTGAACTTCAGATTGAATGTTCATAATAAAAATACTGGATTTTCAGCTTAGCGGTTTATACAGATAATAAACAGTTTGTGTTATTTAAATAAAAAAATGTATATAGAAATTGCAATTTTTAAAGATTATGTTCCTCCCCTGGTCTTGACAAAGATAGTGTCCAGCTATCAATATTAATGGGAAAACATAACATCACCAAGGTGTGCTTTAATGTATATAAATGCTGGTTTCCCAACAGACTGTGTGCTGAACATGTGTGGTTTTTCACGGATTTTCTTGCATCTGTTATGTATGCACTAGCGCCCCTCATGTACAGAAAAAAAAATAGCTCTTTGCCCAAGCATGCACATGCTGGTGTAACATCAGAGTGCGAGAGTTGGGATTCACTCCCACAGTCTTGAAGGGCTGCGATCAATCTGGTGGCAAAATCTTGTGCAAGTCTGGTAGTCATCATTTTTTACAGCAACTACCGCCAAATGCGTGGGATCTCCCTACCATATTTTAATGTCAGAAACATGGCTGCAAAATTCCATTCATAAGTCGGAGTAATGGCTGTACAGGTTGGTCACTAGCACGCATTAATGGGATCTCACCTTTACACTGGGGCTTGCACATGAACAGTACTTGAGGGAGTACTTCATGCAGTTTTGGGGAGTGGAGGCTTGAGGGTACACTTACAGAACTGCCAGCCCTTCTTATACCTGTCCTCTCTCTCACCCTGATGCTGTTACAAAAGGAGGCGAAGGACCATCATAGAAAAAGTGCTGGTAGGCAGAAGTTTGAAAAGTGTACCACACCACTGTTTCAACCACTCTACAGTGCCTTGAAAAAGTATTCAAACCCCTTGAAAGTTTGCACATTTTCTCTTGTTACGATCAAAAACATAAATTTATTTTATTGGGATTTTATGTGATAGACCAATATATAGTGGCACATAATTGTGAAGTGGAAGGAAAATGCTAAATTATTTTCAAAATGTTTTACAAATAAATATGGGAAAAGTGTGGCGTGCATTTGTGTTCAGCCCTCCTGAGTCAATGCTTTGTAGAGCCACCTTTTGCTGCAATTACAGCTTCTAGTCTTATTGGATATGTCTCTACCAGCTTGTCAGAGCCTAGGTCCGAACCTGAGCCTTCTGTGGAGAGTGGCAATGTTTCTTCTTGCTGAGCCACCTGGAATGCTGGACAGCTCCCTTGACAATTATTTGGATGATCCTACCTTGACCTTGTTTATCTTGAACCTTGAACCCCTTGCTCCTCCCATGAACTTCCTGATATAAGCCATGTCTCTGCACTTCCTGTTTGCCAAATTATTGTGCCTTCTCCAGCCAGTATCTCGCTTTGTCTCTCCTGCTGCTGTCCATACCTTCGCTACCGACCTTTGGCTTGTTCCTTGACTACGATTCTGCCTCATCCCAACCTGCTACCGCTTGTTACCGACCCTTGGCTTCTTTACTGACTACGCTTCTGCTAGATCCCTACCTGCAGTATCTGCTAATGGATCCTGGCTTGCTCACTTCCTGGTGGGGTGATCCTGAGAACTGCGACCTGGTACTAAAATGCAGCAAAATCCATCTCCACCATCAGGAGCTCTGGTGAATATCGGTTAGTGCTTAGAACCCGCACCTCAGGTGAGCCTGCGTAATTTCCCAGGGTGACCTGCTTATTTACCTATCCTGTTGGTTGGTCTGCTGCTATAGCTACTGGTCTCTGAACTTGACCTCACACTTTAACACACCTTTGCACATCTAGAGTGAAATTTTTGCCCATTCATCTTTGCAAAACAGCTCAAGCTCTGTCAGACTGGATGGAGAGCATCTGTGAACAGCAATTTTCAAGACTTGCCACAGATTGTCAATTGGATTTAGTTCTGGACTTTGACTGGGCCATTCTAACACATGAATATGCTTTGATCTAAACCATTCCATTGTAGCTCTGGCTGTAAGTTTAAGGTCGTTGTCCTGCTGGAAGGTGAACCTCCGCCCCAGTCTCAAGTCTTTTGCAGACAGATTTTCTTTTAAGATTGCCCTGTATTTGGCTCCATCCATCTTCCCATCAACTCTTACCAGCTTCCCTGTCCCTGCTGAAGAAAAGCATCCCCACAACATGATGCTGCCACCACAATGTTTCACGATGGTGATGGTGTGTTCAGGGTAATGTGCAATATTAGTTTTATGCCACACATAAGATTTTGCTTTTATGCCAAAAAGTTCAATGTTGGTCTCATCTGACCAGAGCACCTTCTTCTGCATGTTTGTTGTGTCCCCCACATGGATTCTCACAAACTGCAAATGGGATTTCTTATGGCTTTCATTCAACAATGGCTTTCTTCTTGCCACTGTTCCATAAAGGTCAGATTTGTGGAGTGCAGAACTAATAGCTGCCCTGTGGACGGATTCTCCCACCTAAGCTGTAGATTTCTGCAGCTCCTCCAGAGTTACCATGGGCCTCTTGACTGCTTCTCTGATAAATGCTCTCCTTGCCCGACTTGTCAGTTTAGATAGACGGCCATGTCTTGGTAGGTTTGCAGCTGTGCCATACTCTCTCGATTTTTGGATGATGGATTGAACAGTGCTCTGTGAGATGTTCAAAACTTGGGATATTGTCTTATAATCTAACCCAGCTTTAAACTTCCCCCCAACTTTATCCCTGACCTGTCTGGTGTGTTCCTTGGCCTTCATGATGCTGTTGGTTCACTACTGTTCTCCAACAATAGAACAGCTGTATTTATACTGAGATTAAATTACACACAGGTGGACTCTATTTACTAATTAGGTGACCTCTGAAGGCAATGGGTTCCACTAGATTTTAGTTAGAGGTATCAGAGTAAAAGGGGGACTGAACACAAATGCATGCCACATTTTTCAGATATTTATTTGTAAAAAATTTTGAAAGCCAGTTATCATTTTACTCCCACTTTGCAAATATGTACCACTTTGTGTTGGTCTATCACATAAAATCACAATACAATAACGTTTTTGGTTGTAACATGACCCCCTTCCAATCACCTAAGCACCAGTTCATACCATAGAAACGCAATCCAGATGCATTTCCACATGTGCTTTTTTTACGCATTGCGGTGCGTTTCAGTAAATGTTTTCCCCTCTTTTTCTTCAATTTAAACAGGGATGTGTGTTCCAGTGTGTTTTTGGTCCGCTTTGGTGCATTCCAGTGCATTCTTGTGTTTTTGATGCGTTTTAACCACGTTCCAGTACAGTTCTTTGAAGGAAAAATGCAGCCTGTTCTTTTTTTTCTGCAACTGAAACGCATTGGAACTGCAAGCACTGATGTGAACTATGACACTGACAACCATATAACCTATTTTCTGTGTTTTGGATGCAGAAAAAAAGAACACTGAAAACGCATGTAGTGTGAACTGGCCCTTAATCCAATTTCTCTCATTATGCCACCTCCCCTCGCCCTCATATCACAATCCTTGTCTATTATGAAACATGCACACTTTTGATGGCAATAATTTATAAGTGCATTGTTATTATTTTTACCAGGGCGTGAAGAGCATTCAAAATTGAACACAGGCTCCAAATTTCTGGACTGTCCTTCATAATCTTCTGTCTCAAAAGGATTTGGGCTCTAAAACAAGGAAAAACATTTTTCGAAAGTGAACCACTATTACATTGCTGCAGTGTTACGTTCAGTATAATTGAAACTTTATAAATGGAGCACATTATTGAATCTGAAAGCCACATATTCATACATAGAACAAAGAGAAGCAAAGGAATACAACCAATTTATCCCTGACACTTTTTTTGGATACATACATGACAGGTTTAAGAGATAAGATGTTTTTGCACACTTCTCACCTCAGTGTGGGCAGGGTGAGAGTTACTGCCCTTTTGTAATGTTCATAGATCTTTCACCAAAGGCCAAAAAGAAAACAGGCCTTTTTGTTAGAGGTCATAACTCTAGTGGCATATAAAATGTATGTCCCTATTCAGATCACATTTCAGAGTTTAGAATTTTTATATGAGTGTATGGGCCTATTTACACCTATGCTTTTTAACATACGTTGACATATGTACAATTTAGCTGCTAGTTGAAATGGCATTAGTTCACATCTGTGGGACATGCAATGGAGTGCAAAAAAGTTCATGTCCATGTTTTAATGTGTCAAGAGTCTACTGATATGCAAAAAAAAAACCCCCATAAAAACAAGAATCAGCGCATGGTACACTTTATTAACAATGTACTTAAAGTGTTACTAAACCCAGGATCCTGAATTCACTATATCTGGTCTCCCACAGTACACAGAACATGGAGTTGCAATTGTTTTAGTAAATATAAATTGCAAAATAACTTTTCTTATCAGCAGTTAGAGCAGTCGTGACTTCTATCAGTGTCCAGCAGAGCACAGGTTGTAGTAGGAGTTTTCATTTTGATCTAGGAGGGTGCAGAACCTCTGTCTGGACAGTGCAGATCACATGCACTCTCCCAAGAAAAAAAATCTCTCTAGCAATACACAGCAAACTGAGCATGTGCAGAGTGGCTCCTGAATATATCTTATCAGGAGATAAGAGTTCACACTGGAAGAAGGGGAGCATCAGAAGACAGGATCAAAGTCTTTTATTACACAACAAAGAGGATTAACTCCTTAGTTTCCACAGTGAGTAGATCAAGCATGCTTTACTGCATATAGTGAGGAAGAGAAGTATTTGAACACCTTGGGGTCTGAAATTCACATTGTAGGTGCATTTCCACTCTGAGAGACAGAATTTAAAAAAAAATTCAGGAAATCACATTGTATGATTTTAAAAGAATTTATTTGTCTTGCACTGCTGAACATAAGTATTTGAACACCTGAGAAAATCAGTGTTATTATTTGGTACAGAAGCCTTTGTTTGCAATTACAGAGGTCAAACGTTTCCTGTAGTTCTTGACCAGGTTTGCACACACTGCAACAGGGATTTTGGCCCACTCCTCCACACAGATCTCCTCTAGATCTGTCAGATTTTGGGGCTGTCACTGAGCAACACGGAGTTTCAGCTCCCTTCAAAGATGTTCTATTGGATTTAGGTCTGGAGACTGGCTGGGCCACTCCAGAACCTTGATATGCTTCTTACAGAGCCACTACTTGGTTATCCTGGCTGTGTGCTTCGGGTCGTTGTCATGTTGAAATACCCAGCCACGACCCATCTTCAATGCTCTGACTAAGGGAAGGAGGTTGTTGCTCAAAATCTCACAACAAATGGCCCCATTCATCCTCTCCTTAATACAGTGCAGTCATCCTGTCCCCTTCGCAGAAAAGAACCCCCAAAGCATGATGTTACCACCCCCATGCCTCACAGTAGGGATGGTGTTCTTGGGATGCAACTCATCCTTTTTCCTCCAAACACGACGAGTGAAGTTTAGACCAAAACGTTCTACTTTGGTCTCATCTGACCACATGACTTTCTCCCATGCCTCCTCTGGATCATCCAGATGGTCATTGGCAAACTTCAGACGGGCCTGGACATGTGATGATTTGAAACCATGACGGCGTAGTGTTCTACCGACAGTAACCTTTGAAACTGTGGTCCCAGCTCTCCTCGGGTCATTGACCAGCTCCTCCCTTGTACTTCTGGGCTGATTCCTTACCTTTCTTATCATCAGTGATACCCCACGAGGTGAGATCTTGCATGGTGCCCCAGTCCGAGGGAGACTGACAGTCGTCTTTAGCCTCTTCCATTTTCTAACAATTGCTCCAACAGTTGATCTACTTTCACAGTAACAGGTCTTTGGGAGCCAGAATTCTTGCTGTTTCTTAGGTGTTCAAATACTTATGTTCAGCAGTGCAAGACAAATAAATTCTTTTAAAATCATACAATGTGATTTCCTGAATTTTTTTTTTATTCTGTCTCTCAGAGTGGGAATGCACCTACAATGTAAATTTCAGACCACTCCATGATTTCTAAGTGGGATAACTTGCAAAATCGCAGGGTGTTCAAATACTTCTGTTCCTCACTGTATACAGACTGATTTTACTGTTATGGGTTTAGTAACACTCTAAAACAATGAAAATGCCCACAGAATGGTATACATTGAAGGAAATAAGTATTTGATACCCTGCTGATTTTGAATGTTTTCCCACTCACAAGGAAATAATCAGTCTAAATTCGAATAGTAGGTGTATTGTAACACAGAGACAGAATAGCAACAAAAAAATTCAAAAGAAATGCATGTCTAACAAATTATGCACTGATTCATGAGGGAAATACGTATTTGACCCCCTTCACAAAACATGACTTAGTATTTGGTGGCAAATCCTTTGTTGCCAATCACAGAGGTCAGACGTTTCCTGTAGTTGGCCACCAGGTTTGCACACATCTCAGGAGTCATTTTGGCCCACTCCTCTTGGAAGATCCTCTCCAAGTCATTAAGGTTTGGTGGCTGACATTTGGCAACTCGAACTTTCAGCTCCCTCCACAGATTTTCAGTTGGATTAAGGTCTGGAGACTGGCTAGGTCACTCCAGGACCTTAATGTGCTTCTTCTTGAGCAACTCCTTTGTTGCCTTGGCCGTGTGTTTTGGGTCATTGTCATGCTGGAACACCCATCCACGACCCATTTTCAATGCCCTGGCTGAGGGAAGAAGGTTCTCACCCAAGGTTTGATGGTACATTGCCCCGTCCATCGTCCCTTTGATGCATGGCAGCTGTTCTGTCCCCTTAGCAGAAAAACACCCCCAAAAGCAGAATGTTTCCACCATCATGTTTGACAGTTGGGATGGTGTTCTTGGGGTCATAGGCAGCATTCCTCCTCCTCCAAACACGGCGAGTTAAGTTGATACCAAAGAGCTCAGTTTTGGTCTCATCTGACCACAACACTTTCAACCAGTCCTCCTCTGCATCATTCAGATGTTCAGTGGCAAACTTCAGACAGGCCTGGACATGTGCTTTCTTGAGCAGAGGGACCTTGTGGGCACTGCAGGATTTCAATCCCTGTCGGCGTAATGTGTTACCAATTGTTTTCTTGGTGACTGTGGTCCCAGCTGCCTAGAGATCATTGACAAGATCCTCACGTGTAGTTCTGGGATGATTCCTCACTGTTCTCATGATCGTTGACACTCCACAAAGTGAGATCTTGCATGGTGCATCAGACCTAGGGAGACTGACAGTTGTTTAATCTTTCTTCCATTTGCGAATGATTGTACCAACTGTTGTCACCTTCTCACCAAGCTGCTTGGCGATAGTTTTGTAGCCCAGTCCAGCCTTGAGTAGGTCTACAATCTTGTCTCTGACATCCTTGGACAGCTCTTTGGTCTTTGCCATGGTGGAGAGTTTGGAATTGTTTGATTGCTCCTGTGGACATGTGTCTTTTATACAGGTAACAAAATGAAATTAGCAGCACTCCCTGTAGCCTCCTTAGCGGTATGATTGTCAATATTTTTGTGCTCAAAGCGGTACATTTTTTTGCATGGAAATATGTCGTTTTTTTATTGTAGGCCTGTAATTTTTAGGAATAACGCACTGAAATCTGTCCGAACAAGAGTCCAGTAAACATCCCGGGCATGTTAAAATTTGAAACACGAAATCATAAATTATAATTTAATAAATAATCATAAAAAATAATATAATAATAATAAATTTATTTCAATAATATAATCAAACCAAAAACAATGAAATTTGAAATATAGCGCCAAGTTCGCACATCACTGAGCAAAGTCGCAAAATCGTTTTCAGTATCTGATGGCGAATTTCCCCACGAATCATTATCACTCAATTCTGCAAGTAGTTCTAATTTACTATCGCTGTTCTCTAGCTGGTATAAAACCGCTTTTGACCAAAAGGGATGCTTTTTGGACGCCATGGACATTTCTCCAGTTTCCAGGCAGCAAGAACAGTAAAACAAAATGTATGTGAAATGCTTTGATACAGTAATGTTTTACTTTGCGATTTTAGTGTATTTAGTGAATGTCACTTTTTGACATTTTTAAATTTCCCGCCGTTCCGTCCCCCGTACGTCTCGATGTCGCAGGGAACAGAACCCGGAAGACAGATGCTAGCATCGACCGGAGGAGATGGCCGGGGATGCTGCAGGAGGGACATCGCGGGAGCGAAGGACAAGGTAAGTGCAGAAGGGATCCCGAAGCAAGGTATTCCCGAGTGTAGCTTGGGGTTAGCGCATGTGGTGCTGAAACTTTACCCCGAGCTACACTCGGGAATACCGCCAGCGGGGTTAATAGACTGCTTCTAATCTCAACTTGTTACCTGTATGAAAGACACCTGGTAGCCAGAAATCCTGCTGAATGATAGGGGATCAAATACTTATTTCCCTCATGAAGATGCAAATCAGTGCATAATTTGTTAGACATGCGTTTCTATTGAATTTTTTGTTGCTATTCTGTCTCTCAGTGTTACAATACACCTACCATTTGATTTTTAGACTGAACATTTCTTTGTGAGTGGGCAAACATTCAAAATCAGCAGGGGATCAAATACTTATTTCCTTCACTGTAAATTCAGTCTACATTATTGTATAAAATAGAGAAACTACAGTGAGTGCTCCAATACTGTCAGCAGCTGAACATTCAGGGAAAACACATAAAAAGTCCCAAGACAAATAAACAAAAAATGCAGCGCTGTATGGTATAGTCCAATATAAGCAATAATTATAATATAAAGATAGACATTCAAATAGAATTATCAAAGAAACAAAGTCCTGTGAAAGTGCTCGCTGAGTCCCAGTGTTAATGGTAAAAATGCAAACTAACCAGAAGCGTATTGGAAATACGCATAAATGTGAAAAAATTTTCTTCATCTTCTTCAGCTCCTATTCACATTCTGACCAGAGTGAGAGGGGGATCGTCAAGATTTTTTCACATATATGTGTATTTCCAATACGCTTCTGGTTAGTTTGCATTTTTACCATTACACTGGGACTCAGCGAGCACTTTCACAGGACTTTGTTTCTTTGATAATTCTATTTGAATGTCTATCTTTATATTATAATTATTGTTTATATTGGACTATACCATACAGCGCTGCATTTTTTGTTTATATACAGTCTACATTATTATTCCAATCTTTCTTTTTGTGAAACAAAGTTCAAAGTTCTTCATCAACCGGTAATCCTAAGATCATTTTTGTTCTGGTCTCTGTTGTACAAATGGGTCACTACAGGAACATCTGTATTGTTATTTGTGAATTTGTGTAGGTTCATTTGTTGGTGGAGGGTTTGACCCTTCTCACCAATATAAGACACCTGTACGACATTTTGCACAAATTATTATATACCAAGTGTGAGGGTTTGCTGCACAATCTAACTAGTATCCTGTACTCCTGGTACTCATCCTGTTAGTGATATGGACTGGTCTTGACTACAAAAGACAGATTTTTTTTTTACGTGTCTGGGATTAAAGCCATCATGCCTAAAGTATGTAAACTCCAGAAAAAAATATTTTAACAATTTTCAAACTTGTATGTGCAATCAAGTGAAGGTCAACTTCAGACAAGCTCGATAGCTCTAGGGAGGTGTCTCTCACACAACAAGGCTTCCCAAAAGGGTACCTGACAGTAGCTCAAACAATAGAAATATAAGAACGAACACCTTCGGATGAAAGAGTCCAGGATAAATTTTTATTGTTGGTAAACAGGTCATGATGTATAAACAACCAATGTGCTAAGTCAACACAATGAAGAACAAAAATATTTAAACCTTTTTCAAACTTGTAAGTGCAAACAGGTGAAGGTCAACTTCTGACAAGCTTGATATCTCTGGGGAGATGTCTCTCACACAACAAGGCTTTTCAAAAGGTATCTCACTGTAGCTCAAACCATAGACATACAAGAAGGAGCACTTTCGGATGAAAGAGTCCAAAATAAATTTTTATTGTTGGTAAACAGGTCATGATGTAAAAACAACCAATGTGCCAAGTCAACACAATAAAGAACATGACAAAAAAAAGGAATATTATCTCTAGTCACTAACATCTACTTAACATGTATCCCCACCTATAAAACGGCCTACCTGCAAAACCTAGGCTTAGGTTCCATAGAAACTCAATACTGAAAAAATGCATTTGCGCTGAGAAAAATAAACTGTACTGAAGATCAATAGGTCCCTCTTGGGAACACTCCATTGTTGGATATTTCAAGTGTGGTACCATCAAATGTCTGAATTGTCATCCGGTGGCACCACAGTTGAAATATCCTGTGCTGCTTTCCGCAATATGCAGTGTATGTCTAAACATGTTTCTGTGATGTAAAGTAAGTCAGGAGGACTACACAGTCCTTTGGAAAAAGATTAAACAAACACTGGTCAAATATCTGACTTGGTATTTAAAAGCAGGGTGTTTGGAGGCACTTTCTAATCATGATAAGGATTTAACTTTGCTAAGAGCCACCATTATTGAAGAAGAAATTCTAGAATCCAAAACGTTACAACACGTTTATAAAGTTATGTAAATAGTGTGACAGTACTGTGCACTGCCACTGGGTTGAAATGACAGAAGGGTCTCAAGGACACTGATTGAGGGGCTTCATAGAGTGAAAATTGCCTTTTTGGTTCCTCTCCTGGTTTTGTAACTCCCAGATTAGGGTCAGGTGTTCAAAGGCTTTGAAGAGCTTTGGGAGGAAGGAAACCTATAAACCAGAGTCCAGGATTTATCAGGGACCAGCTGGCTGTACAGTATGCGTGCACAGCCCTTATAATCTAGGACCTAGCCATACATCAGGGCTCCACCCAGGAAACAGGAGGCCCCCTGTCCAAGTTAGGGCTTGGGCCCTGTTCAGCAGAGAGCTGAAGGAAATAAGCAGGGGCTAGATGAGAGAGGTGCATAGATTGCATGTGAACACAGTGGTACTGTTAACCAGCCTGAAGAACTAGCCAAAATGTGTGAGTTTGAGGTCTGAACAGCAGTCCTGCAAGAGAGCCATGAGGTCAATATCATTCTCATTTTTATGTGAAGTAATGGTGGAAACCGTTTTTTTTTTGTTCTTTATTTAATGGTATGCAACAGATACAATAAAAAGTTGTGCATAGGGAGAAGAGTTCCCAAAAAAAGATATGTGGGACCATGTGATACATACAGTATGTGCATAGGGAGAAGAGTTCCCCAAAAAAGACATGTGGGACCATGCAGCTTTATTAGAAAATACAAAACAAATGTGCATTGCACAAGTATACACACAGAAGCTGAGCACACCACCACCGTAACTTCACCAAAAAGACAACGTCTTGTCACCTTAGCAGCTGCTCATACAACCTCCAACATACACACTAGGGGGAGGGGGCGAGAAAGGCTAAAGATGTATTAAATGTAAGGGGTAGATGATTATCTTTCAGTAGTGTCCCATATAGTAAAGATAGGAGTCAGGTTGGGGACCGGTTGTCCTATAGCTATATATAATGAATAATTATAGGTCGCCTAAGAGTCCAATTAGATTTTGCAAATGAGGCTTGCCGGTCACAATCCGGATAGGAGTGTCCCATAAGTTGGCCAGTTTAGGCCATATAATGTACCACCATCCGCTCCATTAACGCACAGTTACCAGGTGACCAAATTCATGAATAGCAGAGTAAATATACAAGTGTTCCATTTCTCACCATCCCTTAGGTATTCACTGGGCTTAATTCCAGCAACCCACGAGTAGTTCCATAACTATACCACTAGATGGCCTCAAGATCAGTTTTTCATAGGCTGTACAACATCAGTAATAGTGGTAGTCCATCCTGTATACTGTATACATGGCAGGAAGCGCAGGTGCCCAGACGTGTGCTGGAGGTTGGATGGGACGGCAGCAGACTGCGGTGACGTCACACGCCAGGCGTGCGTAGGGAGGTGTGGTCCAACATGTTTCGCCCAACGGACTTACACTATTGCTGATGCTGTACAGCCTATGAAAAACGGGTCTTGATGCCATCTAGTGGTATAGTTAAGGAACTACTCGTGGCTTGCTGGAATTAAGCCCAGTGAATGTACATAACCATATAAATGCTAACCTACCTTCAGAGAGGGGTCCCCCAGTCATCAAAACCATTTGTTATTGAGGAACTTTTTTTACCCATTTTAAAGAAAAGTGGGCCATGAAGTTCTGAAACGTAGCTCTTGGATAATGTGAACTCACATTACCATCACCATTGGGTGAATTCCCCAAACATGACATTAGGCATTCTGGATCTACAGACTAAAACACCGTTTCTAGATGGATAAAAGGAAGTTATCAAATCCTTGTAAACAGTTGTTTTTACATATATTGTCATTGGATATCCCTTTATTTATTAATTACATTATAATTGCAACGTGGTAATATTACACATTTGTTTTTATAGCTTATCCATGCACATTTACCATGTACATGAATTAGTTCACCGTTTTTCCATATTACACTCATTTTTTCTGATTCATACTTTATGTTCAGTATCATTAAATTATGTTTAAAACCATAATCTGTCATGTTTTCTTTTTAACAATCTCACCTAATAACATTTAGGTTTTGTTCATTCATGTTTCTAACCCATTTAAACATACATCCACTTTTCACTTGTTCATGCACTATGTTTCCACATTCTTTGTATACTTCAAAAAAGGTGTTGCTATTCTGATTCTTTTTCTAATTTCCTCTCCCATTCTAACTCAAATTACTTTATGTGTCAATGTTAAAGATGAACTCCGGGATAAGTAAAGTTGAATTAAATCAAGAAGAGTGTTTATACTTACTATTATTATGTGTGTTTTATGTATTTCTTTAGACCTCTGCAGTAGTCCATTTTTCCTTTTGTGCAAGAACGTGCCCTTTTTTCCCTTAGCAGGCTGGTTTATTAATACTTCAAATGAAGATTTACCGAGATATATTTGGGTAAGGGAGTATATAAAATTGTATATTCTAATCCGAAAATATCTGGACTTTGGGTAAGTCCAACATATGCGATATGCTGTGCCCTACGTTTCTCAAGCCTCAGAGGCAATTATGTGAGGCAACAGAGATGAAGAAGGCTATACATGCTGGGACTGTGAGCCAAATATTTTAATATTTGCCCCTATATTCAATTCATATTTGATTTAGATGCTCTAAATGCTATATTGTGTCATTTTTCTAGTTCCATGCCTTCCCCCAGGTTCCATTTTTATATATTCCCAAAAGGAAATAGTTCTGTGTTGGGCATGTGAAATGTATCATGCATGACTAATCTTGATATGATTTCCCAATAATTTCACAACTCGGCAATCCTTGAGAAACCTTTATTAGTTCACCAGGGGAAATCTTTGGGTTGGAGGCCTGGGGTGAAAGTAAGGCCTAATGTTCACAGGACGTTTTTTTTTTAACTCTCCTATCAGCAATGTTTTGGCACAAAAAGAAAAAGGATAATGCTTGTAAAAGTGTGCAATGTGGTTAGCCGCATCAAGCGTTTAGGAGTTAATTCACTAGCCAGAATAAATAATTTATTCTGGCCATTGAAATTAATTAATGCTCAAGAGCTAAAACACAACTAGCGTTTACACGTGTTAATGTGCGTCAAGCATTTTTTCTGCCAAAGCTCTGCTGTTCCTGAACACACTGGCAGTGGGGTTTTTCTTTCCCTGCCTCTAAACTCTTCTACCAATGAACACCTCTAAAATGGACACATAGGCAGAAGAATTTAAAGGCAGAATATATAAAAAAAAAAAAACAAAAAACACACCATACACCCCTAGGAGCAGCTGTAAAAACGTCCTGTGTGCATAAAGCCTTAGGTTGCGAAGGATGGGGGCCAGTGACTTCTGCCTGGTGATCCCCAAAGGGCCAAGAGAGAACAAAAGTGAAGGGCATATGATTTTAAGTCTCTCTCTGGTTGGAAGGCACACTATGCTTGATTGCTTAAAATGGCATTATTGTGACTCAATTATGGTCAGGGCGTGAATCTTGAAAATTGAATTTATGAGTTGAAAAGATTTTGCTACATAGAAATCATTTCTTAGGTCTGGCATTCCCAGGCCTCATTGTTTTTAGGCATATGAAGTGTCTGCTTGTTGGATCTAGGTTTATCACCACAAATAAATTTCAATATTTTCTTTTAGAATGAGTGGAAATTTGATTTAGAAACTTCTATTTGGAGCACCTAAACAAATACAGAAACCTGAGGAGTGTCCTTATCCTAACAGAATGCAATCTTCTAATCAGTAAGAACTCTCTTTAAAGGTCTGAGTGTTTTTGAATAGGGATACACAAAGTTGATATAGATTCTGGAAGGAAGGGGTCAGGTTGATGCTTAGGTAGGGGAGTGCCATCTGATAGTTAGTTTGTAGATTACGGATTATCTGGTTGCCTAGGGAAATGAAGAGCCTGTGATTTAGAGTGGTTTATTTTATTTTGAGGCCTGATATACAGTTTGGTCCATATATATTTGGACACAGACACAATTTTAGTGTTTTTCAGGTATTTACCAAAACAAATTTAAGCTATAGTTATATAATGGATATGGGCTGACAGTGCACACTCTCAGGTTTAATTTGAGGGTATGTACACCCAAACTGGAGGAAGAGTTTAGGAATTACAGCTCTTAAGAATAGCCATCACCCTTTTTCAAGGGACCAAAAGTAATTGGACAATTGAATCAAAAGCTATGTTGTGGCCAGGTGTAGGCTACTCCATTATTTCTTCATCATTTAAGCAGGTAAAAAGGTGAGGAGTCGATTGTAAGTGTGGTATTTGCATTTGGAATCTATTGCTGTGAACCTACATCATGCATTCAAAAGGAGCTGTCCATGCAAGTGAAACTTGAAAAACTAAACAAATACATCAGAGAGATAGAAGCTACATTAGGAGTGGCCAAATCAACAGTTTGGTACATTATGAGGAAAGAAGAACGCACTGGTGAGCTCAGCAATATAAAAAAAGACATGGAGAAATTGGGGGGCATGGCCAGGCGCATGGATAGCTAGGCAGCTCCTCTGCTCAGCTCCCGGCCCAAGCCCCAGTCCAGAGGTCTCTTCAGCCCTCCCCCAGAGCTCACAGCACAGGCGATGGGGAGAAAGGCACACCGCACGGCCAAGCGATCGATCGGGGACCAAACCGGCGGCTCTCTGAGCTGGTTTCTGGTCTGACCGAGGGACAGAGCAGCGGGCGCCAAGAATCCAAGATGGCGTCGACGGCTGCAGGCACCGCTGCATGAGGGGACACCAGGACTCCTGAGCAAGGATTCGAGGGGCAGGTAAGCCCACGGTGTCCTGAATCCCCCACTAGACCCAGGGACCCCACGGCACCACTCTCCCCTGCACCACGGACCCGGGACCCTAAGGAGCCCCACGCCCCCCCCCACACAGGGACCAAGGGGCACGCAGGGGCCCTGCAGCCCCCAAGCCACCACATATGAAGGAGGCACACGGGGACACCACAAGGCCACTTTTACACTGGACCACATGGGGTCCCGCAATCCCTCCCTATCACGGAGCCCACGGGACACGCAGGGGGCCCTCAGCCCCTCTCCAACACAGAGACCGCAGGCCGCATGGAGGTCCAACACTCCCTCCTCCCCACCACAGAGCCCACGGGGAGCACAAGGGGCCCACTGCCCCGATACACAGATGCGTTCACAGGCCACACAGAGATTCCACAGCCACTCGCCAAGCCTGAGACCGCGCGACTCGCAGGGGTCCCATAGTCCTTCCTCGGCATTCCTTTGTTCAGAAGATGGCTGGGACCTGCAGTCCCACATGATATCCCTGCATACCTACATTAAATCTCTCCCCACTAAGACGGGTTTTGAACACTACATGAATCATATCGAGAACGCATACAAACAAGAGATCGCCGCCCTCAAACAAGACATTTGCACGCACCTAGATGAGACTGAAAGCACCACTGATGACCTAAGTAACACCCTACAAAACGCACAAAGAGACTCTCAACTCTCATACGGCGCTCATACAGCAGCTCCTGTACCAACAGGACGATATCGAAAACAGAAATCTCCGCAACAACATTCGGATCAGGGGCATCCCGGAATCGGTTGACCATAAGGACCTGGCCGCGGCGGTTTCCTCTATCCTCAACCAATTACTGCAGCAACCCAAGATACCCCTATAGAGCTGGACCGCGTACACCGCACAATGGGCCCCAGAAAATCCGACCCATCCTTTATCCGCAACACCCTATGCAGGGTTCATTATTTCAAAATCAAGGACGCCATCATGCGTGCAGCCAGCCTACAGGACGTCATCTTATTCAACGGAACGCCGGTGATGCTACTTCCTGACCTCTCATGTCAGACCTTGGCCATGCACCCCCTCACCCAGATACTGCAGGAAAGGAACATCCGCTACCACTGGCGATTCCCATTCCAGCTCCAAGCGACGCATCAGGGTAAATCTGCCCTTTTTCGCACAATCGGAGACTTACCTACATTTTTAGGGGTGTTCGGCCTACCTCAAGTGGCCCTCCCGGACTGGCCCCACCAGCTCCAATTCCCTGGCCCCCCACCCCCACCCACAGGGCAACAGTACGACCAAAAGAAGAAAAAATGCGCCTGGTCCTCTTCCCAGAAGAACCCAGAAGGATGACCGCTACCTGAATAACTAGAGCCAAGCCCGCCATTCTTGTCCACCCTTGCCAGAGTGGTTTATTTCTCTGTGTGCTCTATTCGCTTTAGTGATTTTGTGCCTTTTTTACATTTTTTATTTTTTTCTTCTGTTTTTATAAACTTGTGCCTGTTGTCTGCAGGACCCTGGGGCTGTGGCGGGAGGACCCTCCTCAGGTGACACCTGGGACTCCTCCAGTCCAGGGCCCTAGGCCCCCCCTCAATTACCTAAATCTGCTCCGCGTTAGCACCTGGTTGTGTTTCTCTAGCCTAGTTTTACATGTCAAGTGGGGGCCCAACTGTTTATCTGTAACATGTATGCTGGAGGGTTCGCTGATGATGTTTTACTAGGGGGGTCACCACCAGCCGTGAGGACCCCCCTTGAAGTTGCCAATTGCCTGTGGGGGGCTTGGGTTGGGATCGGACACTTGCGCCTGTGACGTTCCCCATCTAGGCCCTCAGTGTATTGTTGTATACCACACTGTTTGCGTGTTCAGATAGCTTGTCTGTCTAGGAGCTTTCTTTGTTACTGTTTTTTCTTTGTCTGCCCCTCTCTTCCCATCCCCCTCTCCCCTAGCCTCAGGGAATAACCCCCCCTTTTTTTTCCTCTTTCCCCTTCACCCAACCCAAGGGAAAGATTGGGCAACGTTTTGGGTGATCCATCCCGCTCCTACTTGATGCACGGCCCAACTATGACTCCGATCAAATTTTCCTCCATCAACTGTAGGGGCTTCAACATGCCGGAGAAGAGGGGCCAGATGCTATATCACTTCCACAAACACGGCTTGCAGATCCTGCTCCTTCAAGAGACCCATTTTCGCTCGGATAGTATCCCAGCCCTCCGTAATCGCCACTTTACTCAATGGTATCATAGCACTAATCCACTGGCTAGGTCTCGGGGGGTGTCGATCGCCTTCCATCATACCTTCAGCCCAGAGGTCCTGGACTCACTCATCGACCCACTGGGTCGATACCTTTTCCTCAAGCTAAAGCTTCAAGACTTTGTTTTCATGATAGCGAACATGCACGCCTACAACCAAGACCAAACCCCATTCCTGACAAAGGTCCTCTCTAAGCTATCTGATTTTGGTGGTCCCTGTTACATAGTCGGAGGGGACTTTAACGTGGCTCTCTCGCCGGAACTTGACACTTCCATGGGCAAATATTCTCTGCCTGCGACGACCCTATCCCTCATTAAGTCGCGTCTTCATGACTTACACCTAGTGGACATTTGGCAAACCCAACACTCATTGGAGCGAGATTACAGTTACTATTCCCCGGCCCACGAGTCGTACAGTCGCATTGACTACATCTTTGTGTCGCAATCTCTCCTCGACCACCCGACTTTCTCCGCCATCGGCCACCTTTTATGGTCTGATCATGCCCCAATACACCTGGCCATCCAAGACCGACCAAAACTGACGCGCCACTTCTCCTGGCGTTTGAACGACCCTTTGCTCAAAGACTCCCTGTGTATCGCAGAGGTATCACAGACCATACAATACTTTGTCCTTGATCACTCCTCAGACACGACCGGTTCCCTTAACCAATGGGAGGCTCTTAAGTGTGTCATCAGAGGGACTCTCATTAAACTCGGCGAGCACTTAAAAAAAAAGCCGATCGGCGGAGACGCGTCGCTTGTTCTCGTTTATCGCGAGTATGGAATCCACCCACAAGAGTACGCTAGACCCGAAGACCGCAGTGGATCTGTCTAACGCCTGCAGGGACCTACTCCAGCTGTTGGACTCTTCATTGCTGGTGGCACAAGATAAAGCACACAACACACACTACACTTTAGCAAATAAATGCGGTCAACACCTGTCACGTGTACTCCATCCCCACCCATATCGCCTACCGATCCAGCACATAATAGGCACCTGACAACACCAAAATCTACAACAACCAGGGAATCTCATCCACGTTCGAATGTTATTACGCTCGTCTTTATAACCTACACCCGGCACAGCCCATTACCCCCTCCGCCTACGGGGGACATTCTTGCCCTGGAAGAGCCATTCTCGAATATGGAAGTCCTTGGGGCAATCAAGACCTTGAAATCTGGTAAATGTCCGGGCCCGGATGGGTTCACCCCCCGCTTCAACAAAACGTTTTCCGCCCCTCTAGCTCCGCTTCTATCCCAAGCTTTCAATGCCATCGATGATTAGAATGTACCCTCCCCGGCCTGTCGGCCAACATCTCGGTCATCCGGAAACCAAATAAAGACCCATCTCTCTGCGGTAGCTACCGCCCAATCTTCCTTCTCAACCTAGACGCTAAGCTTTTCGCAAAGCTTCTAGCGAACCGCCTGTCACCTTTCCTACCCACTCTAGTCCACCGCGATCAGGTGGGGTTTGTTCCGGGCCGCGAGGCCAGAGATAACACGTCTAAAAATATCCACCTCATCTCTTACATCAAGCGTCATGGCTTAAAGGCATGCCTACTATCATTTGATGCTGAGAAGGCGTTCGATTGCATGGACTGGCGTTTCCTACGCCTTACCCTGGAACAGATAGGTGTGGGCTCTTGGTGCCTAGCTTGGATTATGTCGCTCTACTCCCGCCCCTCAGCAACGGTACTGGTCAACGGTACTGGTCAACGGTACAACCTCCCCATCCTTCCCTATCTCGAACAGGACTAGACAAGGCTGTCCACTCTTGCGCCTTCTCTTCATCTTGATAATGGAACACCTCACGAGAGCCATACGAGCAAACGACTCAATCACGGGCATCCGCACTCCCTCCGCGCACCACAAAATATCCTTGTACGCGGACGACCTCCTAGTCTATGTCCAACAACCACACATATCACTCCCCTGTCTCTTCCACGAGTTCAGTAGATTCGGCCTCTTCAGTAACTTCAAACTCTAAAACCAAGGCCCTAAACATAGCACTACCTGCCCATGTGCTGACGAACGTTCGCTCCAGCTTCACTTTTCAATGGCGCCCATCGTTAATGTTTGACAACGACACTTTCGATAAACACAAGCTGTTGTGGTCGGTCTGGCTCCACTTCTCCTCTTCCCCACGCCTGCAAAATCTGTGTGCCCCTGAAGGGATTTGATGGAGTCATACTCAACGCCCCCAGGCATACACCCCGATTCGACTATCTGACACGCCCTGAGGGGGGAACCATACCGGTGAAATACCAGCGGCTGGCCACCTAGCAGGCCTGCTCCGGCCAACCGTCCCTTCCCCTCTCCCCCCCCAAGACCTCCCCACCCAGTATCTTCCCCCCCCCTTTTTTTTTCCCTCTTTCTTCCCCCCTCCCACCTCTTTTCTGCGCCTCTTTCACATTCTTGGCTCTCTTCACCCCCCCCCCCTCTCTTTCCCTCTTGCCCTACCTATATCTCTTTCTCCTTGCCTCACTCTCTCTCGAGCGTTTCCATTATTCTCTACAAGGGTTTCTCATTTAGACATTAAGGAATTATTGTATCACCTTTGAATTTCGCCTGTTGGGGGATGCCCTCTCTATAACTACGAAGGGACCCATATCTCCCGAATCCATAGACTACGCTAATTCCCATTTTAATGTTCTTACTCACTCTTATCACTGCTGATGTTTTCATAATTCTTTCTTTTATACTATGCATTGTTTGATTTATTGCAAAAACAAATAAAGACAAATTTGCCTTTAAAACAGGCATAGATGCCCACAAAAGACAACAGAGGTGGATGATCCCAGGATCCTCTCTATGGTAAAGAAACCCCCATTCACAACATCCAGACAAGTGAAGGACACTCTTCAGGAGGTGGGCGTATCATTGTCAAAGTCTACAATCAAGAGAAGACTTCACAAGAGCAAATACAGAGGGTTCACCACAAGGTGCAAACCATTCATAAGCCTGAAGAATAGAAAAGCCAGATTAGACTGTCAAAAAACATCTAAAAAAGCCAGACCAGTTCTGGAAAAGCATTCTTTGGAAGGATGAAACTAAGAATAATCTGTAGCAGAATGAGGGGAAGAAAAAAGTGTGGAGAAGACTTACAACAGCTCATGATCCAGAGCACACAACGTCATCAGTAAAAAATGGTGGAGGCAGTGTGATAGTATGGACATGAATGGCTTCCAGTGACACTGGGTCATTGATGTTTATTGATGATGTGACAGAAGACAGAAGTAGCCAAATTACTTCTGCAGGGTTTAGAGATATACTGTCAGCCCAGATTCAGCCAAATGCAGCAAACATGATTGGACGGAGCTTCATGGTACAGCTGGACAATGATCCAAAACACACTGAAAAAGCAACCCAGGAGCTTTTGAAGGAAAAGAAGTGGAATATTCTGCAATGACCGAGTCAGTCACCTGATCTCAACCCAATTGAGCATGCATTTCACTTGCTGAAGGCAAAACTAAAAGGCAGAAAGACCCAAAAAGAACAACTAAAGACAGCTGCAGTTAGAGCCTGGCAAAGCATCAGAAAGGAGGAAATCCAGTCTTTGGTAAATGTCCATGGGTTCCAGACTTCAGGCAGTCATTGCCAGTAAAGGATTCTCAACAAAATATTAAAAATGAACATTTTTATTTTTGATTATATTAATTTGTCCAATTACATTTGAGCCCCTGAAAATGGAGGGACTATGTATAAAAATGGTTGCAGTTCCTAAAATTTGTACTTGATATTAAAATGAACATTTTTTTTTATTTATGATTATATTCAATTGTCCAATTACTTTTGGTCCCTTGAAAAAAGGGGGGTTGGCTGCTCTTAAGAGCTGTAATTCCTAAACCCTTCCTCCAATTTGGATGTACATACCCTCAATTTAAACCTAAGAGTGTGCATTTTCAGCCCATATCCATTATATAACTATAGCTTGAATATGTCTTGGTAAATACCTGAAAAACAAAAAACAAAATTGTGCTCGTGTCCAAATATATATGGACTTAACTGTAGCTGAGAATTGTCACAGGTTTTTTTTGAGGTTTGGAATGTTTAGTTATTGGGGAAATGATCAATGTTAGGATGTTGTCTGCAAAGAATACCCATTTTTGTTCCTGGCCTCTGCCTGGGTTCTCTCACATTGTAATTATCAGGGGTTCCATTGGAACAATAAATATCGGGAAAAGTAAAAAGTCCTGCAACATGCCTCTGAATAAACGCTGCTCACAAAAATTAAAGGAACACTTTGAGTACTGACGTGATACTTTTTGTATTTGCACTAACATACAATTTTGAGGACAAGCTTTCGGGGTATGTCCCCTTCTTCAAGGTCCAAGCAGTACTGTTACAAAGTTTTAGCAGAATGTTAGAAGAGATGTGTGGGGGATAAGAAAAAAGAAAAAAAGCAAAAAAGCACAAGCCTAGGGTTAGCCTAGAGATAAGATAAAAAAATAAATAAATATAAAATAAAAAAAGTATCACGTCAGCACTCAATTGTTTCTGTCGCAAGTGTACTAATACGGCTACAATCACCTCAAGGAACATTTTGAAAACACATCAGATCTCAATGGGGAAAAATATCATGCTGGATATCTACACTGATATGAACTGGGTAACATGGAATGTAAGGATGCCCCATTGATGGAAATGAAAATGACCAACACACAGGAGGACTGAATTCAAAGACACCCCGAAAATCAAAAAATCATTTTGCTGAAATTTCATTGCAGCAACTCAAAATGGTACTCGTCGGGGCATGCTCCTAATGAGACGACAGATGGTGTCCTGGGGTATTTCCTCCAAG